>NW_025335409.1:12656420-12716275 GCF_004798865.1 Varanus komodoensis | reverse complement strand
GCCAACCATGGATAAATCGAAGAAAAGTTTCTGAAGAAAACCAAACGTTTAATGATATGTGGGTAGATTCATTTGCTTTTACTGCTGACAAACTTATGGGGTTTGCTGTTTAATGCATGCAGCCCTTTAGCACTGACTTTGACTCTTCAGGAAGCTATTCTATTCAAAATATATGAAAGGAGTCCTACTATAGTTTATAATGTAAGATTAAAAATAACAATTTTGAGTGACTGAACAAGAGCTGCAGCTAAATCATAATGAAAATATACATAGCATTAAGGTAAAAAACGATATATGCAGTGTTAGCTTCATTTTAGATGTCAAAAGGGTTTTGTGGCTCCCGATGTTTTCTTTTGTGTGGGAAATGGGTTCAAATGGCTCTTTGAGTGTTAAAGGTTGCCGACCCCTGTTTTAGGCAAATGTATCAGACAAGGCTGTATTTTATCTCTCTATCTGTTAAGTCTGTACACAGATACATAATAAGGAAAGCTGGATTAGGATCAGAGAAGGAATGAAAATTGGTGGAAATTTAAATTTTGCAAGTGATACCTTATTACTGGCACAAAGCAAAAATGAATTTAAATTACTCTTGCTGAAAGAACAGAGTGGAAAAGCAGGACTGCAGCTAAACATTAAGAAAACAAATTATGACTACAGAATAATTACACAAATTTAATGCTAACAATGAAGAAAGTGTGAAAGATTTTGCGTATCTTGGTTCAATCTATTCAGAGAGAGACTGCAGCCAAGAAATGAGAAGTAGACTGAGACTTGGAAGGGCAGCAATGAAAGAACTAACAGATTAACAAGTATAAGGATGTTTCATCATTGGAAAGCAAGGCCAAAATCATCCATACTACTATATTAAAGCTGGACAGTGAAGAAAGCTAACAGGAAACTGCTTTGCAAATATCCTTGAATGACAGAAAGACAAACAAGTGAGACGTAGATCAAATCAAGCCAGAGCTTTTCCTGGAAGCAAAAATGATGACACTGAAACTGTTGTATTTCAAGCACATCATGAGAAGGCAGAGCTCACTGGAGAAGACAATTCTAGGGAAAATTGAAAGTGGCTGCAGACAAGGAAGATTAAATATGATATAGATCCATTACATTGCAAAAGTTTGGTTTAATATCATGACTTGTTTTGAAGCTAATCACTTCCAAGTTTAACTTCCAAGTGGAAATAATGGTTAATGAATGGCTTCTTGATTTGTTTTTGACATGGGCAAAGGAAAGGAGTAAAGCAATTGGGTGAATGACTGTAGTCTAATTTGTGTCTTTGTTGATTAAGCTGAGATATTGATTATCCAAATGTGACTTTGTGTGAGCGCACTTAACTTTGACACTAAAATAGGCAATTATTTTGAAAAATATCATGAACATACATAATCTGTTTAGCAAACCTATGCTCTAATATGCCCCAATGAAGGCTTTCTCTAGCCTGTTGTTAAGTAAATAAAGTAAATAGGGAGAACAAAAAAGAAACTTGATAGTTCAGTGTCATAGTTCTTTAGAAATGTACATAATATGTATTTGTTTTTAAACTGAACACCTTATGATAAGGAATATGAGCTTGATAAAAATGGAAACCCAAAAGTTATTCTAGCAACCTTAGATTTAATAAAATGGGGATAGCAGTAGGTAAATATCATGTTTTGGACTTCAGCTCCCAGTATATTCTGCCAGTCTGGCCAATGGTCAGGGTTAGGAAATTGAACTCTATATCTGGAGGTATATTTTCTTCCCACCCCAGTTATGGAAGAATCATCATGATTTAATATAGTTTTTATTTTTAGTATAATTTTAATATTAAATAAAAATAGTGTTGCCAGCCTGGTTCTAAACATAATGGTTGGGTCCAGACAGCTAGTTTAGGTATATTCAAAGGCTTGCCCATGCCCTGTACTATTTTGACATAATTCTGTGGATCCTGGGGCATGTGGAATTTGTATAACAGTGCTGATCTGCAGGATAAAGCCAGTGGCAAATCAGACTGCTCTGAATGCTATTGTGGGTCCTATGTACCAGAACCAGAATGAATGTTAAAATAATTTGATTCATGCCTAGTTCTGCTCCCCAAATGTTAGAATTGGTCTATAGGAAAACAGTGCAGTTGACAGGTACACAATATTTGTAGCTTACAAATTAGTTTTAAAAGCTGCTATTTAAGGAAATAGGGCACATTTTGCAAAAACTAGTATGAAAAACTCTTACAATTTTAGAACATATTATGGCCTTTATTATTATAAAGTTTGCTTACCTGGGTCTATGTGAACTATTCCATTACTACTGAGGTTTAATACCTTCAGTTCATTAATGTCCTCAAACTCCTTGGGTCGTAGGTGCTTGATTTTATTGTTAGCAAGATCGAGCTTAACTATATCTGGAGGTAAGTTTCCAGGGACTTTATTTAAATCTTGAGGGGGGGAAAAGAGAGAGATTATACACACACACATTATAGACATGACATCACTTTGCCACAGTAGTATCTAGAAGTCCATTCATATTTCCAACTCTGAGGCAGGAAAATTTTTCAGTCCTCAGAGCTGGGGATTTGTGCTTGAAGCATCCCTCTCCACTCATAGTTGGCATAGAAAGACTGACACCAACTGTTTCTCTGGGGTTGCAAAAGTTGAGTGTTCCCAGGGGAGAGGAGAAGACCAGTGGCACTAAGATACAAGTATCCTGGTGATTCCTCAGCCTCCTTCCCTTCCTCTCCAAATTGCCACAGCTAAACAGCTGAAATTGGTGTCTAGCAGTTTGTAGAATGAGAGGAGTATGCAGGCAACCTTCATTTTTGTGCTGCTTCTACCTTCATGGGTTTTGGTAATTCTCAGAGTTCAGAAGATTATAGAAAAAGACTCTTAAACATATAAAAGAACATAAAACACAAATGAATTAATAGATCAAAGGAAATAAACACAGTGCTAAAATGGTGTGAATGACAAAGCCAATGTATTTCAAATTTATTTTTAATTTGTGCTAACACAATTTTTCATTTCAACGTTTTCCTGTTTCTATTGATTGCATGTAAGCCACTCTAGGGTCCATTTTTACTGAGCACTGGGATAAAAATGCTTTAAACAAACAGATGGAGCACTATTGTCCAAATATTTCAATTTTTTAAAAAAGGTGAAAAGTCATAAGTTTGAAAATTGGCTAAAAATGAATGGGCAAAAAGTAGTAGAAAAATGTAGAAGCATGGCTATTTGTTTAGGTGTTAGATACACCATTGCATGCACCAGAACTACTTAAAAATGATAGAAGGTTATTTAAGCTTATACTACTGTTCTATTCCTTCTAAAAATTCTGGCTTTCTGTCATCTGAAGAAAGAAGGAAGGAGCATGAAGAAAATAGAGCAAGTCAAGTTTATGATGACAGCCTTATGTAGATTCCTTTTAAAATTAGTAAACTGAGAATGGTAATTTTCCAGTAAATACCTAACTGTCAAAGCATCTAAATAAAGATCTTTTGACTTAAAAACCATTATATAAATTCTGAGGGCATTTAAACAAACATTTTGATATATTAGTTTCTGCTGCATCATAACATTATTTAGAACTGATTATAAAGCTCTTACAATTTTATAAATTTGTAGTCATTACTATAGAACAAAGAAATGATAGGGCAAAGGTAACAAAATACATTTATTAGGATTTTAAAACAAGCTAACAAAGCAGTTTGAAAAGTGTGCATTACAATAGTCACACTACACTTTCAGACACATTTCACATTTGGATATGCAAGAATGGACTTCTGTAAGCTTTGACTTCTGTAAATTAATGTTAGTAAAATCAATTATGGTGGAATCCTATGGTTGGTAGTTTGGCCAGCCATAGGAAACATGCTTTGATGTCAGAGCTGGGACTCCGAATTTGGAAGGCCTTCCTGCCTCTCTTGCAGCCAGCACAGAAAGACCTGCATTGGCTGTAGCTCTGAGGTGAGAAGACCAACCCTGGAGCCAGTATTACAGAGGCTTTCCAGGAGGGTGCGAATGAGAGGAGTAATGGTCCACCATGATACAGTGTAGCCTGGCAGGGCGGTAGCCTTTATCTTCATGAGTTGGGGCAAAACAGTGGCAATCAACCATCTAAATCTTTTTCAGGATGGGAGAAGTCAGAGACAATCTCAATAGAATGCCTGCAATTCTCCAACTTTGTAGTTTTACGAACAGTCAAACTAGATCGAGCAGTTGCACTGGATCATGCGGCTTGTAGATGTCAGGATGCAGAGGTATGAATCTCACCTCGGCATTACCCAAGAACACTGAAATGTCTAAATCAGCCATACTAAACATGATAGGGCTATCAATGTGTCTGCCTCATTCACTTGTAAAGTTTGTGTGAGTGGGTGAGAGGTTTGAACAATAAAAGGAGCATGCAAAATAACTTTCCACTCCTATAGCTTATCTCCTTTTCGCTTTCTTGTTCCAATATTCAAAATGAAGTAGGCACAGAGAAAAATGACTGGAGGAATATATAGGCAAGAGTGAAGCACTGGAAGGCTCATGCTCTCTCCTTGCTTCTTTTATTGTTAAAGTCACACACACAAATACATATGTGGATTGGTGGATATGAAAACAGAAATACATAGCTGCTCCAATTATATCTAGTTTGAGCTGCAGTGCTAGAATTAATTGTAGCCTCTGGTTTTGTCAAATTAAATTTTAGCCCTAAGGGTGCTAAGTAATGAATCAGTTAACATTTTTTTCTTTATGACTGCTGTCCAAGATCAAGCAGTGAAATTTGTATACCATTTGTAGATAACCAGTATATAATTGTAAGGCTGGATTCATGCAACTAGTTCAGTAGAAGATTTTTCTGTCTCTTTCTTTCCAAGGCAGGCCCTCCCAGCCTCCTCCCTCAATGGTACACAGAATGTCAGGGAGACTCTTTCAAATATAGTGCACTTGGAGGAATGGGGATCCCTGATGTAGGTACCTACTCTAAACGGACTAGATATACTTATGAAATGCACTATATACTGCATTTTGGTGGTCTGTAGGTTTTAGGAAGAGTTTTTACCCTTTAAAACTGGGAATTATTCTCTTTTTCTTTCCTTTTTTGTGGGGAGGGAGAGGGAGACAGCAGCCAGGGAGCCAAGCCACACCAGCACCTCCTCTTGAGTGGAACCTTGGAGACTGGGCCCTTTTCTTGCAGGCAGTGGCCAAAGGGCACCACCCATTTGCTGCCCATTTGATGCCTGCTTGGGGCCCATTTGAGCCTACATCTGCACCCTCTGCAGAGTGGCACAGTTTCTGCCAACTGCAACATCAGTGGCTGCTGCTCCTGTGGGGTAGAGACAAAGCCATGCTGGCCATGCCTTTTCAGCCAGCTGTGCTGGTTTGGGCATTGGGAGGGTTGGTGGGGGGAAGTTTTGGCATTACTTTTGTAATTCTGAGTTTGATTCTTTTATGTTTTTGTTACTAATCTAGTTAAATTGTATAATTTTGGCTTGGGTTTTTGTGCCTGACTTGTTTGTTTCTATGGCCTGTGAACTGGAAAGAAAGAGCTACTACCTTAATTTAGTTATGCTGCTTTTATTTTCCTTAATATCCTGCAATTCTAACTGGTTCACAATGAATATAAAATACGGTACAGCTCCAAAATGCCAGGAAATGGCAACTGCTAAGGTGAAGCTAACCATAGCACAGGATAACACAGTTAACTAACCACCGCATAGGATACCATACATAACTGTATTGCCTTATGGAATAATGCTATGGTGATACCTGTAACCCTCTAAACTCAGGAATCATCATAGACTTCCTATGGAAGGCAGAAGTAATGTAAATGTGGAATGTTCACCCCCTCAGCATTCCTTCCTAAAAGCACTTAGATGACTTTTGTCAGTCTAAGCATGATGTTTTGGTGTGGGAGAGAAGGAAGCTTTGCCACTGCCAGGGTATGTCATAACCTAATGGCATCAGTCTTCCTGTCCCCACCCCTTGAAATGCTCCAAAGCCCTTTTCTGAGGACACTCTTATGAGCTTGGAGAAGCAACTGGTGCAATTCTTTCTGTGAATGGAAAGAGGTATCTGAGTGTGTATCACCAGTTCAGAGTGAGGTCAGAGTGATTCTCTAACTGTCTATGTCTTGCATTCATAGGACTGTATTGCAAATATATCTGTTAAGGATTGGCTCTTAACAGCAGCAATTTCAGGGATTTTGGAGACTGAAAATAGGACTCCCTTAACAACATGCTAAACTGAAAATGTTTTTGACAACAGAAAGTCATCATATTTTGAGAAAGTTTTGTCTGCAACTCTCATGGAAATGTCTGCAACATTTCAGGGAAAATTGAAAATGTGAATCTCAATGGAAAAAGAAAGAAATAAGATTAATAAGAAATGCACACAGAATTTAGAAGTTTAAGAATTCATTGCAACAGAATGAGTAGAGGAATGTTTGACAGCTGAGACAGAATGGATTGCTGGGTGGAGAAAATGTTCTCCAGTGGCAGCTGGAGAAAATCAGTTTGAAGGAGGAACTGGAAAAGGGAGAGTGGGTAGATAGGAGAGGGACTGGGAGAGGAATTAGGCTCCAGAGTTAGTCACTGAATAGAATTAGGCAGGGTGTGAATGAGAAGAAAAGGAGAGAGATGATTGAAAGCAGAGATGTGTTAAAGAATCATAACAATCTTACTCAGTAACTCAGCATTGCCTTGTAGCATTTCCCTTGATGTCACATTAATATGTAGCCTTTGTTATGTCCATTAACTGGCTAATTTATAGAGAGAAATATAGTTCAAATCTGAAGATGTCAGAGCCAGTTCACAACTCATCGGAAGAAGTCCTAAATGCCTTCTTTCATTCCTGAATTCCCTTTATGTAGAATTTTTCTCTTTCAACAGCAATTTATTTATTACGGTCAGTGACCAACTTGTTCTTAATAAACAAATTACAAAAAGGACCATGGGCTAAAATATTCCAACTATTAAAAGGCAAAATAATGATAAATGATATCAAATTGATTAAAATTACCTGTTATAGTTTCTGGTTAAATTTTTAAAAAATTACATACAATATCTCTGTGGATCTTGCAACCTAGCACAACAAACAGTTAGGTGGGCATTGGTGCCTATAAGAAACTTCCTGGCAACCCAGGATCAGATCTGCCTGGCCATGTTCCAAACAGATGAGAAATATACTTGGTCTGCATTTCTTGATAAAACCAGAAGTAAAAAATAACATGTTCAATTGTATCAACTCTCTGGTGCCACAAGGCCAAACCCTTTCTGCCATTGGATATTTCCCCTTCAAGACCACAGAGGGGAATACTCACCATCAACAATAGAGAAAGCTCTTCAAAGAGTGGAGAACTCCAAGATCGATATTTAAGGTGCTGTGACAACAATATATTGGTGTTCTCCAGTGCCAGAAAATCTGGAACTCCCCTAATATCACATTGCTGTTCAGTATCTAGCACTCTCTGTTTTGTGATTGCTATTGGCCGGTGTAGTCCCATCACTAAAAGAGTCTGTGGTGAGAGTCCTAGACATGTGAGTTTTAGATGGACTGCAGTTAGCCAAGATGATCAAAAACAGTCCTACAGGATTAAAGAAGTGAGTCCTTGGTGGCAGTAGTTTAAACTGAGCCAAAAAGTAATAGAGGTGAGGCTTACACTAGCCTCGATTTTGATCAGTCCAGATTCTAAGCGCACACCAGCATTAGAGACACAGCTAGGCATATAAAAAAAGCCCATATAAATTTGGATTGAACTTTTTCTAATGGAGCAAAACTAGAGGATATTGGACTTAAGAGTGTCCCATAGAGGAGTTGAGGTAATATATTGGCCTGAAAGAAAGAAACTAAATACCTGCAAAGCTCTCCTAAGACCCACAGGGGTTCTAGAGAGTAACAGTGTAGTCAGCATATAAGAATGCAGGAATCTTTCTTTCAGCTATCTTGGGGAAGAGTATGTCAAGATTATTTAACCATTTAATCACTTCACTGATATAAAAGGTAAATAGCAGTGGTACCGGCACACATCCTTGTTTCATGCCTTTTGAGGTTCTGATAGAATCATTAAGATGTCCCATCTTATTACATCTAACTTTCAATGAAGTATTGGAATATAGGGCTTGTATCAAATATAAGAGCCTTTGGTCAATAGATGTAGCCTCAAGTTTCTCCCATAATTTTTCTCTGGAGCTAGAGTTAAATGCAGTCTTTTGGTCAATAAATGCTGCATATAATGAAAGTGCGGTTTTAGTCACATACTTTTCAATTAGATGTTGCATAATCAAACTATGACCCAGAGTTGATCTACCCTCCCTGAATTCTGCCTGCTCATCAGCCAATAAATTTTCTTGTTCTATCCATAGTTTTAATTTATCTAACAAATGGCTGGCACAGAATTTCCCAATTATGCTGAGCAGGCTGATTGGTCTGTAGTTAGCCGGATTGTCCCTCTTCCCTTTCTTGAAAATTGGTATTATTATTGCCTGTCTCCATTCCTTTGGAATATGCTCTGAGTGGTCAATGTAGGTAAAGAGTGAAGCCAAGAGGGGTGCCCACCAGTCAGTGTTATTTTTCAAAATTTCTAGTGTACTATTATCAATGCCTGGGGCCTTTCCTTGCTTAAGTTGATCAATCAGTGGCTTGATGTCTTTAACAGAAACTTCAAGAAAGTCAGCCAAGTTTTGTAAGGAGAGTTCATAGATACCCTCAGCATATATCTTCCAAAAGTGCGTTTTCCAAACAGAGTTTAGGTAAAAACATCCTTGGGAGAAAATTTAGATGTCAATTTCCAGAAAGCTGTGGAATCTTTATCTTTGACTGTTTGAATGAACTGCGCCCATGTTGCTCTGATGTCATATTTCTTCCTTTTAGCCACTATCTTTTTATAGACTTTCTTTTTCTCTAGTAGTTGATTCTTAAGGCTCAGGATATTTGGCACTACTGCAGTCTTATAAGAGTGGTATGTTGAAGTGAGTGCCTTTTTTGCTTCCCAGCATTCCATATCAAACCACTGCCTTGAGTGCTTACTTGCCCTTTTCATTAGTAACCCAGCATTGCATGACAGTATTGGGTTCAATAACCACAATAAATTATTATAAGTGTTTATTAGTTCCTGCTCATCTGACCATTTCACTATAGCTGCCCTCAACTTTAGTGTGCCTTTCTCTTCCAAAACTACCTTCAGCTTCTGTTTAAGTAAGCACGACATCCCTATTGCTCAGAGGGCCAAACTGGACTTTAAAGTATGACCAGTGGCCTAAAGGGGCCAAGTGGAGCAAAAGGGGTAAAAGATCTCCCAGAAGCTTGCAGAGCACCTGAAAGTTTTTAACTAAAGGAAGTAAATTTGCACTGATTAACATGAAATCAATAGCACTGCATCTCTTTCCAGCCATGAATGTGAATTCTTCAGGATAATCCCCTGAGACAGATTCTTTCAGGATAATAAAGTGCAGTCTTTCTGCCATTCTTGCAAGGCATATACCATCATAATTTGCTGTACCATCTTTGGAGAGGCCAGGATAATGGTAAAGAGAATGCTTCTCCACACTGTGCACATTAGGCAGCTTTTATTTAACATAAAAAATGATAATTTGTGCTTAGCCTGGCATTATAATCCTCACCTAAAAGGAGGATAATCTGGAACATTATCTATTTCTCTTGTATTTTTTTTATAAATTAGCTATCATCTAATGCCACAGGAAATAATTAAAGTAACATGGGGAAAACCTATAAGCCTTTGTAAGAATATATTCTGAAAAGTATAGTAGTGTGCTGTTGTTTCGTTTAAAAAAAGCCACAGTCCACTTTATAATTGAAAGAAGAGGGTTGATAGGGCAATATGGGATATAGAAAATGTGTGTGTGGGTGGATAGGGCTGGAGAGGGATTCAAAAGATGTCACTGGTAGTGAAAAGACATGTTGCACATTCTCTGATGCACAGCCCTCTTAACAATTCACTTAACTGTTGGCTATACTTGAATTTAGGCCCTCTGCCTTTTTTCCCTTATTCTACTTGACTCTGATAACAGGCTCTGCTATTTTGACCTTTTCCCAAACAGATGATAATTCTTAGTTTCACTAAAGCAAGAGATTTACTGAGACAGCTTCTTTGTGACATTAAATGACAGTATAACTTGTCTGCTACAAAAATTAAGTGTCGGGTGTGAGTGTTCTGCATCTGTACCCTCCAACTATATCTGCATCCTGCTTGCAAGATTTAATAATTCCCAAATAAGGGAGAGGTTTTTCTAAAGTGTGGTTGAATGTACTACCATCAACATTACTTGAGCTTTTTAAGAGAATTCCAATAGAATACTGCACATGACCATATGGGTGGTGGCACTGAAGCACTTTCTCATGTGTGTTGTTTTGTTCTTTCTATAAATTGGAAAGAGTTGACTACCTTACTATTAGTATTTCTGTCAGGGTGCTTATCTGATTTGCATGTATCTTTCCTCCTCCTGAATCAAGATAAGCAGGTCACAGTAAATCTGCAAATTTTTGGCAGCTCTCATTAAAATAACATCTATTACAGTGCACTAAATTTTATTTATTTTTAAGCTGTTAATTCTGTTTGCTGTGAATGTTTTATATTTGATGCATTTGGGGGCTGCTGTAAATTCCTACAGATTTTAGTTCTCAGTCAATTTTTATTATGCAGTCATAGTCACAATAAAACTCATAAGAACATTTCAAAACCAATTAAAAGCAGTTAAATAAATTGCATGTGGATGACTTAAAAACAAATAAGACAGGCAAGGATCACCTTGGAAGATTTTAATCTCATAGTTTTATCTGTTCTGTTGTGTTGTATTTATGATATTGCAATAGTTGTGGCTGATGCAAACAAAAATTTAATTCTGTTCTAGTTTAGTTGAATATTCTCCGTATTGTAAGAGAATTCTGAGGGTTGCCAACTGAATGGGAAAAAAACCTACCAGGTCTTGATTCTCATGAGTAAAACTGCTCCCTTGAATCTACTATTTGCTATTTGAGATTTATTCAAGAATCAGCCAACACAGCATATTCAATGTGTGTTAAGGATCCCAACTTATTAGCAAAAGTTTATATGAAGTTTTAATACACTTATTTATACATTTCTTCTTCTTCTAAGAGCCTTTAGATTATGTCCTGTGATGCCTTCTGAGTGGTAACTTTTATAATTGAACCTTTGCTTTCTTCTCCAGTGCCTGGAGCTCTTTATCTAATGGCTGTATACTTAGTGGCTATATTCTCACCTAACAACAAGCCATACTGGAAACCACATAGGCATGGCTTGTGTGAATCCAGCATCAATGCTGAGGCACAGTACATTTGGTTTCCATGAAACCAGGCGGAGAAACAACAATTGGTTATAAGATTTCCACACTTTACCATGGCTTGTCACTAAGTGTGACCACAGTTACAAAGCTTCCATGATTTCTGCCATAGTCTGGCAGCAAGAGCAGCTGCAACTGTAGCAGACATTTCAGCCTGCATTTACTGCTGTCCTGTCTTGCCTAGCAGCTACCTTGCTGAAGTCTGCCACACTCCGATTGCCTGCTTCATGCTCCTTTTTTGTCTGTCCGTGTGCTGCCTTCTTGATGCTTAGCTGTAGCTTTGGAATCTTGGTGGCAGTGGTGCATCACAAGGACTCTCAACAAGCTGTGGGACAAACTCTGTCCTAACAGACTGACAGGAAACTTTCCTGGACAGATGCCTAGACAGGCACCTTTGAGAAAGTCTGCCTGGATGTGCTCCATCTGCCTCTTGGCATAGGTTCCCGTGCTGTTGCCCTGCACATGCCTTGCTGCAGAGGGAAGGTGGCTCCTCCAGTGTGTGAGAGTCCTGTACGTGGAGGGGGCACAGACACATGAGCAGCGAGTGGGGAGAAGGGTGTGTTGTGGATGGGTATACTTGCACATTGGCACAGAGCAAGACAGCACAGGGGAATGCTCTTGCAGTGGTCCTCTAGAATGACAGTGCTACTGTAGTGAGTAGCACTGAGCAGCAGAAAAAAGAAAAAGGCAATGATATGTGGAAACTACACACATCTCAACCCAGGACACAAGGTGAGATACCATGCCATGCAAGTGACATTGCTTCAAGTGATGTGACTACAGCCAGTGTATCCAATGGCTCAGTAGATGAAGCTTCTCACAATATTTGGGCATGTGAACTGTACCTGTTGAACTTCTAGCTGTCGTGCAGCTGAGGTACTGGAGGAATATTCTCAGGTGCTGCTTCTATGTGTGTATGCCAAGTAAAGATGCACCTATTGAATTTCTGCCAGTCATGCACATAATATAAATGCGCTGGGCTCTCTGCCCTTAATTCAGCAACCTTAATTCAGCAACCCTTTCTAAGGAACAAGGCTGGAGAATGGCAAAAGCCAAAACTGCAACGCTGGGTCTGAATTCAGCTTCTCTCAAGTACAGGGACTGGCTCTTGAGTTAACATTACTCAGCCTCCCTAATTCAGGCAAAACTTAGAGTATCTAAGTAGGGAACTATTTATTCTGTATTGCTTTCCTCCTTCCACATACCTCTCAAAATATTATTACTGATCTCCTGCTGTTTCCCTCTCCTCCGTACACATTTAACTTGTAACCCCCATCTCTTACACAGTCAGTTTCTTTCAACCTTCCCTCCTGCTGGTGGGACTGAGTGGGCTGCAGTACTGAAGCCCATCCAAACTGTGGCTGAGACCCCACTACTGGACCCAAATCCACATTTTAAGAGATGTTGCTCTAAACAAACCAAACTACTAAATAAGGCCAAGTGTGTTACCCTCTACAAGTTCATTCTAAGGCTGTTGTTAGGCAATGCACATTGCTAGTGGGCCTATGTAGCAACACCTCATCACTCACCATAGGTTAAACTGGCCAAACATTTGTATTTTTCATACAAACCAGCAGTGCTTTTTTTGTCATAGATCGCACCGAAACAGAGTTCTGGCACCTTTTTTCAACAGATTTTCCAAGTTTTAAAAGAAACTTTTAAAAATTTGATGTTTGGTCCACGTGGATTTGAATCGCCCTGTCAAGTGTAGCAGGTCGGTGGCAAAATCATTAAAATGGTGTATGCGAGCTGCTTGTGTGTTGAATACGATGCATGTGTACTTCGTCCGCACTGGTTGTGATGATGCTGCTCGGCTTGTGGCACTGCTCGGCTTGTGATTGGTTGTGTGGTCACGCGCTGAGTGCTTACTGTGGGCGGCGACCATTATGTTTCATTACACAACTGATGTGTGTGGGTGTGGGTACAGTGATTAACTACATGCAAAAGGTAAATGATTTCATGAGTTCCGGCACCTTTTTTCTTACAAAAAAAACACTGCAAACCAGAAACACATTCCTGGTATGGCAAACTAGTAGATTTTCCCCTTTACCTAAAACAAATACTGGCTCACAAAAGACACAAATCAAGTAATTAGCCAACACAGTCTAACCCCAGAAAAGTCTGTAGAAAAAAACCCTGACAAATCTTGTCAAACTGCTGGAAGCCACTTGTCAAATTTCAAACTCCCACAAATTAGCCATTCAAAATCAACATGGACCATTTTCAAATGGACATTGCCAAGGCTGCTAAGTTTCAGATCAATCAGTTGAACTGGTTATTATTAAATATAAACCGCAGCATCTACTGCTTGTAGTTTCCTGGGGAACAGGAAAACAATTTATCCAACCTATCCTTAACACAGGGGTGCAAGTTATTTTACTTGCAGGTTCCTCATATCTGGTGCTCTTGCCAAATGTGCTCACTTATGGCATGTCATCAGGATGGCATAATTTCATATCATAGCTTATTCATTGTTATGGTTAATAGTTGGGTAGTGAAATGCTACTGCAGTTGCAGTCCATAGCCACTAAAACTTTTTGCAAATGTATTTGCTGCCCTTTCAATACTTGAGAGGAAAGCCTGTAATTACAATCTTGTGATGTGATCATTAATGCACACCTGAAAGGTCAATATAAATAAGTAACTTCTACAAACCTTTCTTTCTGCAATCCAGTGTTTGCACAGGAAACACATAAATGTGACAAAGAGAAGAATCAAATTCAGGTCTGCTGACTTCAGGTTTTGGTCTTTGACGATCTAGTCTTTCCACCTCATTGCACAGCTGTTCAACTTTAGTTTGCTTGAGCTTTTGATCTTTCAGTTCTGTTGGATGTGCACATTTAGCATAATTTCCCAAGTTCCTGTTTCTTGGAAGCTGCAACATTGATATAAGAGTTTCCATTTGACAGTTGCAATGCCAAGGATTATCATAGAGGCGCAAGTAACTTAAAAGAGGCATGTAAATAAACACCTCCTCAGACAAAGTCTTAAGCTGATTATGCTGGAGTAAAAGTGTAGTTAGTTTATTTAACCCAAAAAAGGCTTGGTCCTCAATTCTTGTTATCTCATTCTGTTGTAAATCTAGGCTTCTCAGTTTTTTGTAGTTGGAAAACACATTGTTCTTCAGTTTACGAATCCTGTTTCTGGCTAGGAGGATGTGTTTTAAATCTTCAGGCCAATCTGACAATACAAATGTCAGTTTTCTTTCTTGGCAATCTAAGTATTTGTCATGAAGATAGGTGTATATGTCACATGGGGGGCCACGTGTGTAACGCTTAACAGTGCCAGATGCTTTCCTTAAGCCATTTGTCTGTCCATTGTTTGCTTTGTTTCTTGAACTTCCATTTCTTGTCTTCCTAAAGTCAGCTGCTTTACAAAAGAAAAGTAGTATTATAATTGTAACCACTTGCATCCTGACATCCAGCTGGCCCCAATTACTTCGAACAGACAGCTGGAACAGTCAGAGTATTCCTTTGAAATCTGAGTTTGAAAGTCTTAAACTAGCGTAGTTCTGAATCAAGGAGGCACAGCTGGGGTATTTGGACTTTCTGTGTTGGAACAAAAGCAGAATGTTAGAATGTTATTTCTGTAGAAGATTATATAATAAACCAAAACTTGTTCTTTATCAAAATCATTTCCTGTATAGTATATTGGAAATCTTGAAAACAAATTTTGACAGGGGCAATAATGGCATGCTTCCCTCTTAAGAATAATGTAAAATGCCTGACTTAAGTATCTTTCTGATGTCATGTAAAATACCTTTGCACTGAACTGACACAGGGATCTCTGAGTGAATTTGTTTAGCCTCTATTAACTGAACACAATATGGGCAGGTTTGCACAACATGCTAAGCCATCAGGATGTTTGTTGTTTGAAGAAATTTCAGACAGACAAATGGGCATTGCATGGATTTGCTCTGCCCTTGCTTTTCCATCCTTCCCCCTCCTCTCTTCTTAATCATTTAAGCCAGTGGTGGCATGTACCCCAAGGTCTTTGTTAATTCCCCTCCCAAAAGCTTGCAATTGCCCTATCCATGCTTGGAATTGACAGTGGACAGAAAAATGGAGGGACATAACCTTTTATGTACTGACATTCTTCTTGACCCCATTAAGCCTGGGAGCTGCCAGAGGAGAGCAATATAACTGGTAGTATGCACAAGTCTCACTAGGAAAGCCTCCAACAGTTTTGAGCTTGCAAGTCATAGGTGATGTGAGCATGTGTAGAACAGCTGAATATATCTTAATATTAATGCTTTTTTCATGTAATCATAGGGAAAGGCCTCTGCAGTGCTACTGATCACAATGAGAAAGTGACTTAAGTTGTAGCACAATGGACTAAGGTTTGGTCTTATGACCTTTCGGTCATGTTCAGAGAAGACCTACTGAAATCAATGGGATGAGTTAGTTATAATTTTGATAGGTCTGTTCTAAACCTCAAGTAGTCTGGATTCAATCTATGGCATTTCACCATTAAAGAACAGACACTACAGTCTAACAGTGTAAGTCTCAGCATGTTCAGTGGAACTTGCCTCCACATATATGTTTAAAATTGCAGATAAATCTTTATAATTGTAATATAGTATCATCCTCTGTTTAGCTGAACCAGAGTCTCAAAGCATTTGAATAGTTCCCCTGTATCAGTGGTGGCAATCCTATGGCACATGTGCTGCAGCGGGCACGCAGAGCCCTCTCTGTCGGCATGCGAGCCAAGTTGCCCCAGCATCGCCCCAGCAGCTGAGCATCAGATAACAGCACACATAGGGAACATGCACATACTTGGAAAAGAGTAGCGGTGCCAGGAAATGATGTCATGAGCCACAACTCATTAGCCACGACTCATTTGAGCTTTTGCATGGTCGGTCAGTGTGCTGCCAAGGGGATATATATTTGATTGGACTGTCTGTGAATTTTAATACGTTTGTTTTTATTAACGCAAGATTTTAGCTTTGAGTTTTCTTATGAAAAATTGAAATTTAGTATCTAAGATTTAGCAAAGAGATGTTCTAATTAAGAGACTGAGATTCTTTTAATGTTGTTCTGTCCCCCTGGCATATTTGAATCTGCAGCATCATATTTAGTTCTTTGTGAATAATTTATGAAAACAAGAGGAAGGATGTATATATTTGCTTGCGAAATGCAAACTTTTACCTTTCAATAAAAAGCTGTTTGTATCATTGAAAGCTCTGTTATTGTATTTTTCTTTTAAGACAAAAGATGTTAATATATGAGTTATTTTTTCTAAACTAAAACCTCGATATTCAGGTTCTATTGCAGTGTTGGCACTTGTGAGAAATAAGTGGGTTTTGGGTTGCAGTTTGAGCACTCAGTCTCTAAAAGGTTCACCATCACTGCCCTATATGTTGTTATTTTCCTCCCCATTACCAATTTTGAACAGATGTCACTGAAACATACTAAATATCACACTAATCATTAATTCAGGTTATTGATTTCTTGTTAAATTTAGGTCAGTGTAAGAATTTGCAAGAGTTAAATGTCTCTGAATGTCAAGGGTTAAATGTAAGTACTAATTTTACAAATATGAGCCACCTTTACAAAAATTCAATGATAGTAAATTGTAGTTCCATTTTTTATTCTTAAAGAAAATGCAGGAGCCAAGTACAGTATTACTTAACCAGATGCTTTAGATTTGGAAACCATCTGACTTCATAGTTTGCAATCAAGGAGTTTATTATAAATTCATGGCATCATTCCGTACCAATGGTTCTTTTAAAATATCTGTACCAAGTAGGTCTACAGCAAAGATTGTATGTTTATAGTGCTTCAAAAGATTAGGGGTTACCCCTTCATCTATTAAAACATTGTTTATATAAGCCAATACAAGAAAAGGACTTACTACTAATCTAAACATTCTGACTATCTGGACTGTAACACAGAAAGTCTCTTGCTTGCCCTGCAATGGTAGTAGCAGCCTGGCTGACAGGCACCGTATAGCATCATCCCTTCAGCTGCAATGTACAATATCTACAGAATGAAGGAGAAACTTAATTAAATTTAATTTAGTTTGTTACCACAGCAAAAACGCAACTCAAAAACTGCAGGCAGGGAAGTCAAGCCTCCAACCAATATGCTCTTGGTCAACTGGGGAATTAGACTATAATAAGTGTGATCTTTCACTTTGTATGGTTGTGAAACCTGGAAAAGGAAGAATGCTGCCATGAAGACAGTTGAAGCATTTGAAACATGTCCCTGGAGAACTCTGCAAATATCTATGGACTGACAGAAGGACAAGTAGGTCCTAGATCAGATCAAACCAAATTTTTTCCTGGAAGCAAAACTGATGAAACTCTTGTATTTGCATATCATGACAAGCCAAAATTCACTAGTGAAAGACAAATAATGCTAGAGAATCTCAAAGGCAGTTCCATAAAGGAAGCTACAGCCTTGAGTTCTAAGAGCTGAGCAGCACTGTCAGAGACAGGACATTTTGGAGAGCATTAATTCATGGGGTCTCCAGAAGTTGGTATGACCTGATGGTATGTTAACAACAACAATGTGGTGTTACTGACAAGCTATGTCAGGGATCACCAGGGATAATGAGATACAGTTACACACATTATTGGTTTAAAATAATGCCAAAAGATAACGTGTGTCATATGAACCAGGCATAAATGGTTGCCAATAAATATTGCTAATCATGTTGTCAGAAAATGATCTTTAATTATTAACTTACTTTCTGTGAATAAAATAGAGTTCATGGAATGGAATGGAGCTTTCCTTTTACTTTCTTTTGCAGTGCCCTGCGCATTCTGAAACTGTTCTTTGGACTTGGGAGACCCTAAGGAATGTTACAGGATGTGTGGGCTGCAGAATGGAAGGCGTGTTGATGAAAATTCCGCTTCCTGCAGTACTTTTCTGTGAACAGAAAGGCAACTTAGTACCTTCTCAAAATCTGATTTGTGTTGCTCAAGTAATTCCAATGTAATCGATTCAAATGAGGATTAAGAGCAAACGCAAAGGGAGTATCACAAATGACAGGGACTTCAAATCTATTTTCTGTGTAATGATCAGGGAGTCAAATTGTATAGATTAAAAAGAAAGACCTTTTCTTGTATTGGCTTTTATAAATAACCAGTTCAATAGGTAAAGAGGTAAGCCTTGATCTTTTGGTACATCACAAACATAAAAATCTTGAGTGCAAAAGCAAACATCAAAAAATTGGCGGCAAACCAGTGATAGCCAATCAGGTGTGCCAGTTGAGCACTTAGAAGGCTACTACTGACTGTCACTTTGTAAATTGAGAAAAGTGAATTCCAAAAGAAAAGTGGGGGAGCCACAGTGACCTCAAAAGACATTACAGTTGATATTGGGTAGATACTGCAGTTGATACTGAAGCCAGTCAGGTTTAGACATATAAAGGTATTTCCAAATGTAAGAGATTCATTTCTGACAAAGAAAAAGACAACAGACTTCCCTGATAATAGCATAACTATCAGAAAATCTGAGTACTTCTGCATAACAGAGCCAGGGTGAAAAATCAGTGAGATTCAGTGCCATCTTTTTCAAGGTCATGATTCCTGGAAAATATTCTATCAGCATATACATCTCTCAGTGTGCAATGCATATAGTCTGTCAGATAGAAGATGTATGGGAGCAAGTATTTCAAACAGATCCCAAATTACTTAATTTTCAAATTAGTACCCTTTTATATTTATATGAATCAAAAAGAATATGGATTTTTCTTTGAGAAAATAAGGACAAACAGAAAATTATTCAAAAGTTTCAATTTAAAGCAGATATATAGACTATTTTTTAGAAACACTTCTAAATTAGCACACTCTAGTTTTATGCTAGTCTGAGTGGACCTTACTGTTTTCCCTGATCAAGCCTAGAACACCAGTTGGAGGAATAAATGACATTAAACCTTTTCGGTTTCTTCGTTATGCCAACAGTGTGTTTCTGTTGGATGTTTCCACATGTACTACTGCCAAATGTGATGACAGTCCAGTGGAAGGCAACCACATTGTGTAAGTGGAAGAAGAAAAGAAGACTTGATTAGATATATCCACATTACTGAACATGAAACTATCCATGGCAGTGGCAATTCTGTGTAAACTCAGAATTGTCCTGATTACCCAGAAAGGGAGTGTTGGGTTTATTTTAACAGCAAACGTTCATGAGGAATGCAGTATTTATTTTCCCTAGTTCATCCTGCTCTGCTGTTTCTTTTCCTGGGCACTTTCCTCATCAATCAAATTTCCATACTAGGAGTGTACTTTCTAAGATGAAAAAACACTTATGAAGATAAGCTGCAGGGAGATAAATGAGAGGCTGAGGCTGGCTTCAGTGCCCCTCATTGATGCAACCTTTTTGCAGGGTCTCAACTCTTTCTATGAATGGTTGAGCAGTTCCCTATTTAAAGAAAGGACTGTTACTGTCCTATTCAGTTTGGCCCTAAAAATGGCACATTCATGACTTTAAAGACTGTAAATTAATTTTCTCAAAGATGTATTAAAAGGTACACCATATAACTGGAGAGAACAAGTGAAGTGAAATATATGATGGAATGAAGGGACACAGCAGTTCCTCCTCCACATTTTTAAGCAGCTTCTTCTAATAGCAAAAGGGAATTTCTGTTTGATAGCCAAGAACATCTGCATGCTTACAGAAGCTGCTTTTACTCAAATGTTGTAAATTAACATTCAGCAAAACATTACATTCAAAGCAGTGGTCTTGAAGGAAAGCTTACAGAAGGGGAATTCCTTCATCTTCTCTGAAAAATTCTACCTAATGGATTAGAGGCAGTTTATGCAGACAAAGTTCCCAGTTATACAAACCGCTTCTGTCCAAAGTTACTTGATTCCATCATCCACTCCCTATTTCTCAGGCTAAGGGTCTGCAAAGGAGAATTTTCTTTCAAGATGTCCTCACACAAGTACTTCTTTGGATGCACTGAAAAAGAACAATTTCTTGCCCTTCAAGAAAGTGCATTGAACAACCTTTTACACTTGAGATTCAGTTGTAGAGCATTTTACAGTGCAATGTAATTTAATGGGGAATTGCAAAATTCTTTGCTTTAATTGTTTTAAGGTAAAGGACTCATCATTTGCTTTTCCAGTGTTTCTCCTCCCTTAAAATTCTCAATATTTGGAGAAAGATATAAAGACAAAATAAAATTGAGATCCAGTTTAGGATTCATGATAATTTCTGTGTAAAAATGTAATTTTATGGTATCATTTTGGAGGATGTAGTTAGGTGCTTACATCTGAAATTTGGCAAATACGCAGAGTAGCCATTCAGCCGGCCAGTACATAGAGATAGGCTCTCTCAGTATAAGTTGCCTATAACGAGGGAGCAGTCCCAGGAGTCTTAGTTAATTTAGTGACCTGAGAGTGGCTTCCTGGGATCATCTGATTCAATCTGCCAGAAGGATTCTTAATTGTGATACTGTGGTCCTGTTCAAACTGATTGTAGTTTCTTCTTCTGAACAGCAATCCTGACAGCACAGGGTAGGAGAAAGCATTAATTTGCTGGTACAGGCCAATGAGGATTAAAACAAAATACACAATTGCCTGTGTGAACTGTACTGGATCAGGTTCAGATGTTTGCTGAATCAGGATCATAGATGGTGAGCTGAAGTCAATTTTGACAGCACCATCAACAGGAAAGAAATAACCCAGCCCCTTCTCCTCTCTGTAAAATACTATAAATGCTGATAAGTAAACATGTTTGCCCCACTGTTATGCACTGCTTCTGTTCCCTTCTACAGGACAGCTGAAAGGCGACAAAGACAATTTATGGAAATATGTTTAGACAAAAAAAGGTCTACAATTCTCTAGAGCATGTTGGGAGTTGTAGTCCTTTTTAGTTGCATCATATGTTCTATATGAATTTGGTCATGATAGATTGTGCTAGTTAATCTATTGGGCATGCAGTAATATTTGACATTACAGTATTTATAATTGTTATGGAATACAATTGAAAAATGCTTCTGATAGATAACCATCATATACTACCTTTTAAATGCAACCGATTTAATTTATGGTTTTCCATGTTGGGCAGGATGAATTAATGAGAATTGTATCAGAAGGTTGTCCAGTTCTCCTTTACTTAAATTTATCTCACACTGACATCACCAATGGCACACTACGACTATTATCAAGGTAATACATTTCCTTTATAAGAAAACTTGGATTTTAATATGACAATATAAGAAAAAGTTGCAATATTACCATTTTAGCATTTCATTTCACTGGATTCCATCATTTGAGAGTTTAGTTTCTCTCTATTTATCATCTATTAGTATCATATGGAAGGAACAATATCTTCTTCTCTGCAGAGTGCAGTATTAACCATCTCTTATTTTACCCCACAAGTTTGGTATGTAAATTATTGATACCTCATTTTTAGTATGGGGAACATAGGCTGGGAACAACCTTTCCAAGACTACAGTGAGTAGTTGATGGCTTGGTGGCTTAAAGTAATGGCTTGGTTCACATGTTCCAATAAGTAACGCTGTATATTTCCATGGTGTGTGTGTTTTTTACCTGGATGACAAAGCCTGGTTTGGATGGTCAAACAAACCACAATGAAGTTTGGAAATCATTGAACTGACTATTGTTTCTTATCATGGTTCCTAAAAAATAAACATACCATGTGGAAATACCATGACAGGGTTTGGATGATATGACAGACCATCCTGCACAAGAAACTTGTCATGTCTTGTGCCCCACAAAGTGTGATGGAATCTAGGAATTCATCACTAACCTACTTTTATTTTTACTCCCTAATTCTTCTGGCCAGGTCTTCCAGTGCCCAGTTTTGCCTGAAATTTTCTTGCTTAATAAACTTGCAGTATATACGTTAAAGCATTTGTGTCTGTTTGGGTCTGTTAGTGTTTAACTATTTAAAGCAGGGGTCTCAAACTCAACTTACCTGGGGGCCACTGGAAGTAGAGTCTGGGTGAGGCTGGGCCGCATCAAGTATTCCACCACCGCGGGGGTGGTGGGCTGCTCATCTGGAGGCCGGCCCGGGCGCCGCCGGCACTTTGAAGGCCGCAGGGCCCCTCCCCCGTGCCCCACCCGTCCCGGCAATTGGCCCGCGGGCCGCGAGTTTGAGACCCCTGATTTAAAGACATGTTATAAAGCATAATTATAAGTTTAACACTTAACATAGGAAAACAAATGGAGCAGAACTGCATATAGAGTATAGCCTTTGCTTAATAATGCTTAGGATAATTAATCAGAAATAATATGTACTATTTAAAATACCTGGCTATATTGGCAAATATGAATTAAAAAGAATTTGTGAGTGACAACATTTATCTTGGGACATTTTAAAGGTGTAGCACTGTAGATGATCCATGGATAATTTAAGAAATGCCTTTTTAGAGTTAACCACGAGTTTTTCAGGATGAAGTATTTATTGTGCACTTGTGATACCTAACTTATAGTTCTTAGCACAACAATTGTGATTTTCTGGTCTCATGTCCGTGTTGTTCTTGTTGTAAGAGCTCTTTCTTAGGATTTTTAACTTGGGAAAATGGGATAATATTTCTGATGGAGAAAGAAAGGGTAGCTTTCTACTTGTGTACTAGTCTATTCTTCCATAGCACAGCACTACCTTGAGGTTATGTGACAGAAAAGCTTTTTGTGTCAAGTTCAGATCTCCATTCTGTAATGAAACCAAAAGTTAGATATAGCAGATTAACAGCAACATGCAGAAAAGCCTACAGTGGTCAACTTACACCAGCAGCATGTTTTCTGTTCCTGAGACGCCTTCAGGGAACAAAGCCTAGACAAGAAATAGGACTGCCTCTGCAATTGTAGTAATGACAGTTACTGTCTTTCTAATAATGGAGTAGATGAAGCAGTTTTCAGTTCTCAGGAAAATAGCATTACCCCCCTCATTTCACACATGTAACAGAACTGCTGCCTGCGCCTTATCCGTCATACAGTCTGGAATCATTAGTCTGTTATCAATATATTTGCTAAGCAGTTCTCTGCAAGCAGCAGAAGGAACTCCCAGGCAACATGCCAATATATTTTCTGACTGAGACAGACAAGGGGGCTACAAAGCTCAAAAGTCTTCTCTACTTATAAAGAGGAGACTGGAAGAAGACTATACCAATGGATAGAAAGCAAGCAAGCTGAATTTGAATGGTACAGCATTGTTGTGTGACTATGCATCTGTTGTCAAGGAATTTCATACTGTTGGGAAAGTGATAGACTAAGAATTGTAATTTAATCGGATCTTTGAATTTACTGAAACTTGCCCTTAGAAGTTGTGGATTATTTATTTATTTGGAATGTTTATAACCCACCTTTCCAGTTCAACACTCCAGGTAGCTAACAAATGCAGAGGTTTTAAAAATACAACCACAGCAACAAAAAGGTGGATTAATATATTATAACCAACACAACAAAAACTCAAATGGGCAAACAGCAACATTTACCAAAATGCATTCAAAAATAATTCCCAAGGGGAAAACATATTCAGCAGGTAAGCAAAATAGTGCCCGAGATAAGGGAGTGCAGATCCATTGAGTCCTTGAGCTTCAGAAAATGGATTCTACAACTGAGAAAGCCCTCTCACATTTTCCAAACATTACATCTCAGACAGTACAAGGACACATAAGAAACCCTTTCTTAAGGGTCTCACTAAATGGGAAAGAGGAAGGAGGTCAGTATAGGAGGAGACTGGAGAACACAATTCTCTGCCTGGCAGCTATTGCACGGCTAGTGTCAATTAAAAACCAACCTTACTAAACCAAAAGTGACCTTTCACATCTTCTAAGGGTAAATGACAGTAAACTCTAAAAGACAATGCAATCCACTTCAATGTCATTCTTCCAATAGTACCTAAGATGCCTGATTTTCCAGTTCCCTGATACATAAGTCCTGTCTTATCACCAGTGTTGTATTATCAAACATAGGTCAAGGATGGGAAGTAAGAACAACTCAGTGTGACATCTTGACCTTCTAAAAGTTTATTGGCAGAAATTTCCAGAACATTGCCAAAGCAACCCTTATTAAATAGTTTCCAGTCCCCTTAGCTGCTTCCATCTCCCTTCCACACTATGCATGTGCATTGAAAATAATAGACAGAGCACAAATTGACCTAGTTTTTATGGATGGAATGTGTAGTGTGATCCAATGCATGCTTATCCAGCCTCACGGAATTAGATGAGACTTGTTCCCAAGTAGCTGTGAACAGCAGGGATGGGCAATTTGTAAACTCATCAACCGCAGTCAGCATAGCCAATAGAGAGGAACAGAGGAACACATGTTTAGGTTTGTAGTCTTACTAATCTATTTCAAATTATATTGATTTTAACAATAATATTTAATAATAATAATAATAATAATAATAATAATAACAACAACAACAGCAATGCTACTCCACTGTGCCAAAGTCTTTAAGACTTCACTGAACATGTGTTTCAGTTCTTTTTTCTAAAAAAGGGAAGTATGGAAACTCATAAACATGATGGCTGTATATATAAACTATATAACTAACTATATAAAATTACAATTATATTGTCTTGAGTACATATATTTATTGCATTTCTATTATGTCTATAACTAATCTGGGCAGAATATGAACAGTTAAAAATTAAAATACCACAGAACAATTAACATTGAAAATAAAAAGGTAAAGGTTCCCCTGCACATACATGCTAGTTGTGTTCAACTCTGGGGCCAGTGCTTATCTCCGTTTGTAAGCCAGCATGGTCCAAAGACACTTCTGTAGTCATGTGGATGGCATGACTAAATGCCAGGTGCACGGAATTCTGTTACCTTTCCCAGCAAAGTGATACCTATTTATCTACTCGCATTTGCATGCTTTTGGACTGCTAGGTAGGCAAGAGCTGGGACAAAGCAGCACTCACCCCAGGCACTCACCCCACCTGCAGACCTTCCATTCAACAGCCCAGTGGCTCAACGGTTTAACCTGCTGCACCACCCACATCCCTTCAAAATTGAAAATACAATAGTGTACAAATATTTAAAGGTATAAATGCAACATAATGCAAAGCACAAAACTAAATGATAACAAATCCATAAAAATTAGAACTAGGTCTCTAAAATGCTTGGAGGAAAAGAAAGGGCCTTTTCTGGTGCAGAAGAATTAGCAGTGTAGGTGCCAGGTAATCCCCTTTGGGAAGTTTATTCCATAAGTGGTGTGCCACCACTGGAAAGGCCCTCTAGCTTTTTAATGGGGCACTCAGAAGAGCCTGAGCATGTGCATGTGGGAAGCAGCTTTCCTTTACGTGCTCTTGTTCCAATCTGTTTAGAGCTTTAAAACTCAGCGCCAGCACTTTGAATTCAGCTTGGAGATGACTGGAAGCCAGTGCAACTGGTGAAGCACTGGAATCACATAATCATATTGGTCATACTTTGATATAAAGTATTACTTTTTCTCTGAGCATCTTTGCCTTGAAAGCTTGCAACATAATCTTAGCAAGTTCATTCAAAAGGTAGCTCTAGTTACTTCAAAGGAGTTTCCTTCTAGATAAGTAAATTTAGGATTCCAGTTTCAAAGGTTATGGATGGCTATGAAATATGCTCCCATTATTCTATAGTTCATAATCACATACAGGATATACATATTTATTTGATCTGTACTCTATTTAGCCAAAGTTTCAAGTCTCAACTATAAGTCTCAACACGTTTAATCTTGGTTAACAGACACCTACACGGAAAGCTTCTATATTTCTATGGAAGTTACTCAGATATGCTATCAGAAGGGTATTCAACAATTACAAGATGGTAACTCTCATTATGCTCTGTGTGCCCCTGTCATACTAATGTTGTTTAGACAATAAGCTGAACAGAACACCCTTGACTGATCTTAGATGTCATGATGGGAGATGTTATCTCAGATAGTGTGTTTCCCCGAAAATAAAACCAGATCTTATATTAATTTTTGCTCCAAAAGACACATTAGGGCTTATTTTCAGGTGATGTCTTATTTTTTCTTACGAAAGCTGTAAGATTCTTGCCCCAAGAGTCCTCCACGATTCCTTTCTTGTACTCGATGGAATACACCCATCCTTTTTGCACCCATCCTGAATTTTGCATCCATGTACATCTGTTACAACACACGGCATATTGACATTATTCGTGCATTACATCTGTACTCTGATTGGTCATTCGGCAATAAGTCTCATGTTCATCTGTTTACATAGGCATTTACCTCTCGTCCAAAGGTGCCCACTTCAGTACTTACAGATACTCAATTATAATGTATATTATCATTTATTTTAAGTATTAATGTCAATAATATTATTTATTTATATTTAATTATATATTAACATTATTATAATGCAATATGTCTATTGTGTGTTGCAACGAATGTACTACCATGTTACCCCATTCGTCTGGCTGACGTTCTTAACTGGGACTTATTTTTGGAGTAGGGCTTATATTACAAGCATCCTGAAAAATCATGCTAGGGCTTACAGCCCAGGCCATTTAAGCCAGGCAGGGGTATATAGGTTATACTTAAAAGCTTGGGCTTCCTTATACCAAGCTATCATCAAATGCATAAATGTAGCATAATACAATGGTCTAGCATAGTCAGCTGGTAGCAAAAGACAGCTCATCTCCAGGGCTTGCCTTCTAGCTACCAAAATAGTTCCCCATCCTGAGGATCTCCACTGTTCATAGTTATGTGCCTCAGCTACTAGCAATTTGCTCAACCCAAAAAAGGATGTTATAGAGGTAACTTGCTAACTGGGTAGCTTTATATTAAACAATTCTTGCTCTAAGCCACATGCAGTTTTAAATGTCTGCATATTTTCATAGCTTTATTTCATTTTCTAGTAGTAAAAAAAATCTCTTGTTATCACCAGCTTTTCCCTTCACAAAAGCAAAGGACAATTTAAACAGTTTCTAGCTTCATTGTCTCCACCTATAATCACAACAGTGCTGTGTTTGTATCAGCGTGAATGATTTATGCCTATCATAACGTAATGTTTTACTTTTTGTAGTTTTAGTATTTGAACATTGGATCAGTTCTATTGCTTGCCTAACTCTATTATCTCAATTATATTGTCTTCTTACAACCACAAAAAAGAAACAAAAGAAAAAGCAACAAATAGCTTAGCATAAAAATAGCTCAGACTTCTCTCCTGAATAAAACTTTTGCACTAGTTTGCTGCTATTGGCAGTCCCAATCAGCTGCAGTTTCTAAACCATTATTGCTGTACAAACAGCCGTTCATAGAAACATTTATAGCACTTAACAGCAATCAGATTTGACTGTTATGATGTAACTGAGTGTGAGGCTCATTCAGAGTGAGGGCTATAATTTGTAGATAGATTTTATTTATTTATTTATTTAGAAAATTTCTGTGTCGCCCCTTTCGCTGAAGCCTCGGGGCGGCTCACAAACATAAATAACTTCAATTAAAATAATATAAATTAACAGTATAAAGTAAGTTGCCCTGGCCAAATAATAAAATAAATAAATACTATTAACAGTTAAAATGACATTTGAATAAAAAGGTCTTTGCCTGGCGCCGAAAAACAAATAATGACGGCGCCAGGCGGACCTCTCTGGGGAGCGCATTCCATAGATTGGGCGCCACCGCAGAGAAAGCCCTCCTCCGAGTACTCACCCTCCTAATTTCCTTCACGGAGGGTTCCCGGAGAAGGGCCTCTCCCGCAGATCTCAGGGGGCAGGCGGGCATATATGGACGTAAGCGCTCCTTCAGGTAACCAGGACCCAAGCCGTTTAGGGCTTTATAGGTCATCACCCACACCTTGAATTGCGCCCGGACTTCAATGGGAAGCCAGTGAAGCTGACGGAGGACTGGAGTCATGTGAACATAACGCCCAGTCCCCGTCAGCAGCCTGGCAGCTCTAATTTGAACCAATTGAAGTATCCGGACTGTCTTCAAGGGTAGCCCCACGTAGAGCGTGTTACAGAAGTCAAGTCGGGAAGTCACCAACGCGTGTGTCACTGTTGCCAGGCAGTCGTACTCCAGGTAGGGGTGCAGCTGATGGATCAGCTGAAGCTGAAAGAAAGCACTCCTCGCCACCACTGTCACGTGAGCTTCCAGTGAAAGCTCTGGGTCGAGGAGTACTCCCAAGCTGCGGACCTTGTCCCTAAGAGGGAGTGCAACCCCATTCAGGACTAGGTTCAATTCACCTTCACCGAAGCCCGATCTGCCAACCAACTTGTCTTGTCTGGATTGAGCTTCAGTTTATTGGCCCTCATCCAGCCCATTACCTCAGCCAGGCACCGGTTCAGCACAGCCACTGCCTCACCTGGATTGGTGGAAAACGAGAGGTAGAGCTGGGTATCATCAGCGTACTGATGATTCCGCAGCCCACACCTCCTGATGACCTCTCCCAGCAGTTTCATGTAGACGTTAAACAGCAAAGGGGACAAAATGGACCCCTGCGGTACTCCATGGCATAGCTGCCATGGTACAGAGCCATAGTCCCCCAGCACCACCTTCTGGAATCGGTCATTGAGATAGGAGCGGAACCACTGCAAAGCAGTGCCTCTGACCCCCACTCCCACTAGCCTATCCAGAAGGATACCATGGTCGATGGTCTCGAAAGCTGCTGAGAGGTCCAAAAGAACCAACAGGGATGCACTCCCCCTGTCCTTCTCCCTGCACAGGTCATCGTACAGGGTGACCAAGGCAGATTCAGTAACATACCCAGGTCTGAAGCTGGACTGAAATGGGTCCAGATAATTAGTTTCATCCAAGAGTGCTTGGAGTTGTTCCGCCACCACCCGCTCCAACACCTTGCCCAGAAACAGGATGTTGGCCACTGGCCTATAATTAGTGGCCGTCTCTGGATCCAGTGACGCTTTCTTCAGGACCGGTCGGACTACCGCCTCCTTTAAAGGGGCAGGTACCTGACGCTCCCTCAGAGAAGCGTTAACCACTTCCAAGATCCAGATCCCAATCCCGTGCTTGGCGTTGTTTATTAACCAAGATGGGCAAGGGTCCAATAGGCAAGTGGTGGGACGTACTCGTAGATATTATCCTTATTCTGATATTTCTTTTATCTTGAGTTAACTTAGCTTCACAATGGTGTCCCTAATAATGGGAAGATTTATTACAACTCAAAAATGGTGTTGTACCTGCAGCCAGTCAGAGCTGCAAAGATTTTCACAATGAAGCCCTGGCCCTTGAATACAGGATACAGAGTGCCTGAATATATGTCATAGGGTGGCATATGGTACCTCTACAGCACCCGCTCAAAAAAACAGGTGACCCCAAATATAACATATTTTGCAGTATCTATTTTGTTCAACCGTGGATTTGGGAGTCCTGATTAATTACTTATAATGTTTTTATATAAACAAAGACAGCATAGAACAAAGTATGAATGAAGCCCCACTCCAGGCCACGTTATAGAACTTTGAAAGAAAAACAGGAGTACGCATTTTGTGTTGTGTTGTGTTGTATTGACCAGTACAAGTTAAAGCATCTGAACTGTTAAGAAGATAATGTTTTCCTATCTCCTGGTAGAGATGCAACCTGTTATAATTTGTCATTTACTGTGTTTGCATATTACTTTATGCCATGAATTATAGCTTAATAAACCAGAATACAAATGAACAGCATGTTAGTGCACACATCCCATTTGCTCCTGCTTAGGGAGCTCAAGTGGGTAAAAAGACCAGGAAAAAGAAGTCTTCATGTGCCACCCATACACAGGATTATGATATATTATACCCCCAAAAGTGAAAATTCACAAGCCAGCAAGAAATTCTAGTTTAATCCTGGCTTATACTTGTGGTTGGTCTGAGTAAAATAAGCCTCAATTCTGGGTTTAGACATTACACAAAACTCTCCCTTACCTGGTTTGTTTACCAGCTTCTAGTAAGGGACAGGGCAAAACAAATGGCCTGCATATACCAGTATACTCCTCTGTCACAGTCTGGTCCTTTAAGCTGTCATTCATGCCTTAAAAAAGGTAAACATATGTGAACCATCAAGACATTTCTAGAAGTCCATCAGACTCGTCCGCCCTCATCCATCTTGTGTTGTTCAGAGATAAGAAATGTATTAACTTGCTTGCACTTGCAAGATAAACCTGTCCCTCGTTTCTGAGATCAGAGATAGTTAAGGGGTTAATTGTGCATAGGAATGCATGTACATACCTGCAGCAGACTGGTCCTTAGCACCATCCAATATAGTCTTTAGGATCACAAAGGTTGTACAACCTTAACTTGTAGTATGTGAATATGGTAGCCAGGCTATCATGCAGACAACTCAGAACAAAGCCTGCAGCCCAGACCTATCCTTATTTACTCAGAAGTAGGTTGCAGTATATTCTGTGGGACTAACACTGTAGTATATGCGCATGATATTGCAGACTTTAATTGGGCATCTGTGTTTGAGATGTCTGTCTTTGGCTTTTATTGCATGGATATGCTGTTCAACAACATTAGTGTATGCACAATAAATATAATCCACAGGTTGTGGCCTCAAGTGGAATTTGATCATGATAATGTAGAAGCAGAATAAAACTGTAACCCCTTTTTTCTGCTTTTTGTTCTTTATTTCTAATCAATTAAAAATGCAAACACAGGAAAGACAGTAAGAGCTAGTATGGTATAGTGGTTAGAGTGTTTGAACTCGAGCCCAGGAAATCCAGGTTCTAGTCCTCACTGAGTGACTTTAGGCAGCCTAAGCAACCTAACCTGTTACCAGGATAAAATGGGAAGATTATATAAGCCTTCTTGGGTTTCCTTGCAGGAAAAAGATGGACTATAATATAATAAATAATAAATATATATAAAATAAACCTTAGAGGTAATAGCCATGATATCATGCTTTCAGCATCGTGGGTGTTCCAAATCTTTCAACTGTTTGGAGCCTAATGCAATTGCCTTAAAATGTTTTCTGAAACTAAATCCATTGTAGAGTATGATGTCACCACTCCTAATTATATGTTTTAATTCAGTTTCTGCAAGGTTTCATTTCTGGTAATGTGGCTTGCATTACTTATTTATTTCAGCTACAATATAATTGCTTGAAATTAATGGTCTTCAGCAGGATGATAGTACATTTACATTACAAAAATAAATGCAAACAGATGTATAGTTCCAGAGTATACATTTGTCTTGTGTAATTGTCCAGCTCATTTTCCTTGCCTGTCATTGGGTATAAATAAATCTTTCCTATCAATAACATGCAATGCAATTATGTGCATATTTACTCATGTCAGTCTCTACATGTTCATTGGGCTTACTCCCAGGTAACTGTACATAGTCATTGCAGCTTAAGAATTTCATGTATAAATATTGCTTCTTTGTAGTTTTGCTTTTCTTAGAATTGCTCCTTTAAGCTGGAAAACAGTTAGATTATATTTTGAATGCTATCAATGGCTTTTGTTAGAGTTTAATTCTTTATTAACTTATACAACTTGCATTATCAATGTGAAGTTAATGTTACAACTTTGTCCTTAAAATTCGTGAAAATTCATGTATTTAAAAGTAGTGCATAATGTTTGGGTTTACGGCCAAGCACCCCCCCAAAAAAAATTAAAAACAGATGTTATTTTAAATATATGTATTATATCAAACAGAACCATCTATAAGTGTCCACTGAAAGTAAGCTGTGCTGAGTGCAATGGAACTTACTGCCAGGTAATAGTATCTAGGATTGCAGTGTTCAGGGATAACATTAAACAATATACAGTTAATAGTGCAGAAAAAAGTGAAGCACAAAATCTTTTGCATTCAGTCAGAGATAAAGCTCCTTAAACTCCAGTGTCCACCCATGTTATTAGAAAGCTGCAGTATCAAATTGCATCAGAAATCTGTACTTGCATTGTAGTAACTGATTTTTTTCCTTCTCTTTTTAATTGGGTAAAGGGGCTTTCCCAACTTACAATATCTGAGTTTAGCTTATTGCAGAAAATTCACAGACAAAGGTTTACAGTACCTCGGCTCTGGAAGAGGATGTCACAAGCTCATCTATTTGGATATTTCAGGCTGCCTCCAGGTTTGCGTTTGAATTTTCTTTTTCATACTGTAGGGAAGGCAATCCCTTAGAAGACTGGCGACATCCAGTATTCATGGTACGCTAAAGCAGTGCAAGCACTGCAGCAAACTTGAGAGGTTTTAAATTACACAGCAGCTTAAATTTTCCTGAGGAACAGCACTATAGGCTTTTGGCTTTTTTCCAGTGGGTGTCTTAACTATAAACAACCACTTCTTACTGCATAATGAAAGCATGCATTACTGTGGCTCTGGACTTAAAACATGCTTGTTTTATGTTATGTTACTTCCCTGTATACAATTTAACATTTTAAATTTGCAAAACGTAATAATATTCAAGTGTTCTCTATTAGTAAACAACAACTAGCATTTTTTTTTTTTTTGAAGAGAATGAGATTTCCCAAAAAGGAAATCAAATTGCCAGTGAGCTTTTTAGTATTCTTCTCTTTCTTTTGTAAAATATTGACAATGTGGCATGGTAACCTGCTATCTTTGTTTCATTAGAAATAAATCTTCCACATATATTTCTTCTTTTGGCTGAATTCTGGGAATCTGTGAGGGTAAGAAGTTTTTTTTAGACTCCAGAAGGAAAATACCCAAGTCATGTTGACAAGTATTAACATAGTGTCCAGGTTTAACCTGCCTGAACACAAAGTACTTAAATAAAAAGGATTCTTCTTGGAGGCAGTCAGAGTATAGCCTACAGAGTTTTATATATCCATCCCCTCCAATAGCATATTTAGGCAATTGATTTCCTATCAATTTGAAAATTAAATGGAACTATATAACAATAAGTTAATGGTTCTGTATATTGGGGAGCTCTTCAGATATATGGAATTATATTCACTAGGTACAAAAACAGTTTTGAAGAGATTTGCACATGTAATACAGAAATCTGTAATATAATAGGGAAAAACCAAGCCAGCATAGACAATAATCAGCACAATAATACATTTTAAAAAAATAAATCAATGCAATACAAAAGAGTTTCTTCCATCCCCACATCTCTAGAAAGAACACCACAAAATCAGCAACACACACCAAATACACAACAGTTTGGCCACAATTAATGTCCAAATGCCTGGGAAAACAAGTATGTCCTTGCAGGGTGCAGACAAATTGATAGTGTCCATGCCAAATGATGTTCCTTGAGAACACAGGACTATCAGAGAAAAGGCCTATTTCTAACCTGCCATGCACCAGGCTTCCCTTGGAAGGAGCACAAAGAAAAGGGCTTCTGAAACCAACCTAAGGGTCAATGTGGGGAGAGACAGTCTTTGAGGCATTGGAGACTTGAGCCATTTTGTTGTAAATTGCCCAGAGAGCTTCAGCTACAGGAGGTACAAAGGAAAATAAATAAATAAAGGACTTCAAAAGGTAAAAGCAGCACTTTATATTTGCCTGGAAACAAATTGGCAACCAGTACATGGGAGATTGGACTAGACTAGGCATGTTCACATCTCCCAGTCCGGAATCTTGCCCCCAAATCCTGTACTAGCAGTTTCCATATCAACTACAAAAGCAGACCAACATACAGCACATTGCAGAATAGAACCTAGAAGTTACCAAAGCATAGACCATTTATGGCACCAAGTTACCCCTTCCAGCTAGGGTCACTATTGGCCAAAGCTGATAGAATTTAGTGCCATGGAGACCACCTGAAACTTGAGTGACAATGATGGATCCTTCCAGGTGACTCTCTGAGTTGGATGTAGGGGTACCATAGTCAATGGTATTAAAGGCTGCTGAAAGGCCCAGGAGTATCAACAGGATCACATTTCCCCATCACTTTCACGAAATAGGTCATTGTACAGGGTGATGAAGGCAGTTTCCATGCCAAAACCAGGCCTGAACCCCCACTGAAATGGATACAGATATTCAGTCTGATCTAAGAGTGGAAGTTGACCTTGCACAGGAAGGGGATATTAGCCACCAAGTTATTAAGTCTTCTGGGTCAAGGGAGGATTTTTCCAGACGTGGTTTCACCACTGCATCTTTCAGGAGGCATGGGGCCACTCCTCACAAAGCAGCATCAATCACTTCCCAGCTGATTGTTCCTTTATTGGCTTACTGGCAGGAAGGGCAAGGATCCAGCACAAAAACAAAGTACCTTGTCAACATACTCAAGCTTGTACCAACTGAAGCTTATGTAATAAAACCAGACCAGGGCATTTTTCTATGGGCTACTATTTAGTACTGGGTGAACCAAATAGTGGAGTAGATGAACCCTTGGTTTGATCCAACATGCCTTTTCTTATGTTATGTATTTTCTATTTAATACATTCTTAATTTGGCAGTATTCATAAATACCAATAATTTTGTATCTCTCAGGCAGCCCCAGGTAGAACCAAGAGGGTCTTAGGTAGTATTTACCTTCAGATATGAATCTCTGCCTCCACTTGAGGTTTTATGGAACCTCATAAATATCAGTGATAATTCAGTGATTTTATCTTGAAAGAAAACTAGCCTTGCCAATCCTTTATTGGAACTGAAAGCCTTTCTAGCCTCTTAAAATGTATTTCTCCATCAGCACTACACCCATGCTTGACATAATCTGGAAATATGAGCAGCCTAGACCTCCAACAGCTGGAAGCTACAGACGTAGTAATAACATATCAATAATATTTTTAAATAATACAGGTTCACACATATTTGTGCAAGCATGGCTGACTATAGCCATACAGTTTGTGATAATGGCTGATCTCTGAGGGTGCACAGAGGGCAATGATTTCAATTAAAAAGGAAAAAATGAATAATTAAATTATTTTATAAAAAGATTAAAAGTTGTTAGTGGATAATTTTCCAGTATAGAAAATTAATCTTCCCTCCCTCACAGTTCAGAAGAATATAAATACAGCCATGTACTCACAGGAACATAAATCAGCCATTGCTGAATAGAGAATAGTAACTGTTAAATATGCAAGGTGGGATGCAAAATCATAATATATGATGGAGGAAAATGGAGCAGGACATTACTGTAAGTCTGATGCCTGCTCCTAATATGCCAGAACACCATAGTGCAGCCTTACAGTAGTTCATTTATAAGAGCTTTTTATTTAATATATGCTTCTTTTGAGCCTAAAGTTTTTATTAATTTTTCTTGGCTTCTTAAAGTGAAATAGTGTGCATTCATAAAGGAACTGCTATATAGAAAACATAAATTTTCCAAAATTCATATTTTAATGGAAAAACACATCTTTCAGGAACACCTTTTCTAAATTTATCAGGAGGAATTATCTGGAGGGGATTACCTGTGAATCTGGAATTGACCATTTTCAGGAACATGTGGTGTGGTGTGGTTAGATTATTGGACTGGGGACTTGGGAGATCCAGGTTCTAGTCCCCATTTGGCCATGAAGCTCAGTGGGTTCATAGACCAGTCACTTGCTCTCAGTTTAGTCTACAACAACAGAATGGTTGTTGTAAGCATCCTGGGTTTTTCACAAGGGGAAGCTATGTAAGCCATCTTAGATTTTTCACAAGAAGGGGAAAAGTTGAAATATAAATGCAGTGTAATAACAATAACATACACTGTGAGATGACTGTATTTTTTTTAGAAATAACAGGCTCTAGATTCACAAATATTTCCCACTCATGGATGTTTCTAATATATACTGAGAGAATGAGACTGGTAAAGGTTACTGATATCCAAAATCTGCTTCTGAAATGTCAATCTGTTTTTTTCCTGTTTTGTAATATATTCGGCTTAAAACTTAGGAGTCATTGTATTTTCTTTTAATAGTATGAAATTAATGTATTTTGTAATTTATAATAGAGCTGTTAACAATTATTTGTGATTTCTAACTTGCATTATATAGGCCTAATTTTTTAAAATAAGTGTTTTGTTTTTAAAAATTAGATCTCAGTAGAAGGCTTCAGAAATATTGCTAACAGCTGCAGTGGTATCCAACACCTGATAATTAATGAAATGCCTACTTTGACAGACAGATGTATTCAAGTAAGAAATTTACTCTACCTATCATACAATTTTGTATTCAAGTAGTAGCCTGGTAGGAAAGAATTCTATGCAGATGAACAAATGGGTTAGCAGAGCATGCTGGGTGCCTTCTGCATTCAGCATAGAAATGCAACAGGCTGCTGCAGGTGGGAGTGTTTTCTCCCCCTTTTGCCAGCTCCTACCAGGCATTAAATTTGGGTGCGTGGGGGGGGGGGAGCAGGCTAAATTAACCCTTCTGGATTAATTTAAAAAATTGCTTTGTAAGTACGAAATTTGATTGCCTTTATTCACAAAGACTGCAGATTTACAATTTGGTCCTATGCATTTTGACTCATCTAAGTTTTTGTTTTGTTTAGTCACTAAGTCGTGTCCAAATCTTTACGACCCCATGGATAACATTCCTCCAGGCTCTCCTGTCCTCCCTCCATCCTTCGGAGTTCACCCAAGCCCACACCATCCGCCCCAGTGACTCCATCTAGCCACCTCATTCTCTGCCATCCCCTTCTTCTTTTGCCATCAATTGTCCCAGCATTAGGCTCTTCTCCAGTGAGTCCTTCCTTCTCATTAGGTGGCCAAAGTATTTGAGTTTCATCTTCACTATATGGCCTTCTAAAGAGCAGTCAGGGTTGATCTCTAAGACTGACTGATTTGATCTCCTTGCAGTCCAAGGAGCTCTCAAGAGTCTTCTCCAGCACCACAATTCAAAGGCCTCAATTCTTTGGCACTCAGTTTTCCTTATGCTCCATCTTTCACAGCCATACATTACAACTGGGAAAACCATAGCTTTGACTATGCAGACTTTTGTTGGCAGGGAGATGTCTTTGCCTTTTAGTATGCTGCCCCAAGGAACAAGCATCTTTTAATTTCTTGGCTGCTGTCACCGTCTGTGGTAATCTTGGAGTCCAAGAAAATAAAATCTGTCACTACCTCCATTTCTTCCCCATATATATGCCAGGAAGTGAGAGGACCGGATGCCATGATCTTAGTTTTCTTAATGTTGAGTTTCAACCCAAATTTTGTACTCTCCTCTTTCACCCTCATCAAGAAGCTCTTTAGGTCCTCTTCACTTTCTGCTATTAGAGTGGTATTGTCTGCATATCTGAGATTGTTGTTAGTTCTTCCGGCATTCTTAATTCGTACTTGGATTTCATCTAGTCCGGCCTTTCACATGATGTGCTTTGCATATAAGTTAAATAGGTAGGGTGACAATATACAGCCTTGCTGTACTCCTTTCCCAATTTTGAACCAATCCGTAGTTCCATTTTCACGGACTGTTGCTTCTTGACCAGCATACAGGTTTCTTAAGAGACAAATAAGATGGTCTGGTACTCCCATCTCTTTAAGAACTTGCCACTATTTGTTGTGATCCACACAATCAAAGGCTTAAGCATAGTCAATGAAACAGAAGTAGATTTTTTTTTTTTTTTTTTTTAGAACTCCCTAGCTTTCTCCATGATCCAGCATATGTTGGCAATTTGATCTCTAGTTCCTCTGCTTCTTTGAAACCCTGCCTGTAATTCTGGTAGTTCTCGGTCCACATACTGCTGGAGCCCAGCTTGTAGGATTCTGAGCAAAACTTAGCTAGCATGTGAAATGAGCGCAATTGCTCGGTAGTTTGAACATTCTTTAGCATTGCCCTTCTTTGGGATTGGAATGTAAACTGCTGACCTTTTCCAGTCCTGTGGCCACTGCTGAGTTTTCCAGATATGCTGGCATATTGAGTGTAGCACTTTTACTGCATCATCTTTTAGGATTTTGAATAGCTCAGCTGGAATACTAGTCATCTACACAAGCTCTGTTCTTCCTAAGGCCCATTTGACTTCACATTCCAGGATGTCTGGCTTGAGGTCAGCAACCATACAATTGTGGTTATCAGGGACAATTGTACAAGAACTGTACTTTCTTGTACAGTTCTCTGTGTATTCTTGCAACCTCTTATTTATTCATTTATTAAAAGTTTTTATAGGTCATCCACTACAAGTGTCTTGGGACAGCTTACAAGAAAAAGAAAAAAACACCAAAAATGTAAAACAAAACAACCTCAATAAAACCAATTAAACATTAAAACGATGGGAAAATAAAAAGGTTTTCACCTGATGCCAAACAGAATGAAGTGACGGCAGCAGGGAAAGCTCCCTGAGGAGCAAATTCCAGAGTTGGGGTGTCACTGCCAAAAAGGCCCTTCTCTGGGTAACTACCCTCCTAATCTCCTTCAGGGACAGCTCCCAGAGAAAGACCTCTGCCTCAGATCTCAAGGGGCAGGTGGGCACATAGGAAAGAAGGCCCTCCTTTAGGTATCCAGTATTTAGATATCTCTTTCTGCATCTGTCAGTTCCCTGCCATTTTTGTCCTTTATCATGCCCATCTTTGCGTGAAATGTTCCCTTCATATCTCCATTTTTCTTGAAGAGATCTCGCGTCTTTCCCATTCTATTATTTTCCTCTATTTCTTTGTACTATTCATTTAACTCTTCTAGCGATTCTCTGGAATTCTGCATTCAGTTGGGTGTATCTTTCTCTTTCTTCCTTGCCTTTCACTTCCCTTCTTTCATCAGCTATTTGTAAAGCTTCCTCAGACAGTCATTTTGCTTTCTTGCATTTCTTTTTCTTTGGGATGGTTTTAGTTGCTGCCTCTTGTACAATGTTGCGAACCTCCGTCCATAGTTCTTCAGGCACTCTGTCTATCAGATCTAATTCCTTAAATCTATTTGTTACCTCTACTGTATATTCATCAGGAATATGTTTTAGGTTATACCTGGGTGACCTAGTGCTTTTCCCTACTTTCTTCAATTTAAGCCTGAATTTTGCAACAAGAAGCTCATGATCTGAGCCACGTTCAGCCCCTGGTCTTGTTTTTACGGACTGTATTAGAGCTTCTCCATCTTGCTGCAGATCACATAATCAATCTGATTTCAGTGTTGACCATCTGGTGTTGTCCATGTGTAAAGTCATTTCCAGGGTTGTTAGAAAAGAGTGCTATGCTATGACCATAGCAAAACAATTTGCTATGACAAATTCCTTTATCAATTTTTTCTCTCGACAAAATTCTGCTATCCTTTGCCCTGCTTCATTTTGTACTCCATGGCCAGACTTAACTGTTATTCTAGTTATCTTTTGACTTCCTACTTTAGCATTCCAATCCCCCATGATGATAAGGACAACATTTTTTGGTGTTCTTTCTAGAAGGTGTTGTAGGTTTTCATAGAACTGGTCAACTTCAGTTGTTGGGGCATAGACTTGGACTACTGTGATGCTGAATGGTTTGCCTTGAATTAGAACGAGATCATTCTGGAGATTGTATCCCTGTACTGCTTTTCCTACTCTTTTATTGACTAAGATGGCTACTCCATGTCTTCTGTAGGATTCTTGCCCACAATAGTATACATTGTATACTAATAAAATAAATAAATAAATAAAATGATGGTCATCTGAATTAAATTCACCAATTGCTGTCCTTTTTAGTTCACTGATTCCCAAGATGTCAATGTTCAGTCTTGTCACATCAAACTCACCTTGATTTATAGATCTTACATTCCAGGTTCCTATGCAGTGTTGTTCTTTACAGCATTGGGCTTTCCTTTCACTTCACCACCAGATACATCCGCAACTGAGTGTCCTTTGGCCTCTGGCCCTGTTGCTTCATTCTTTCTGGTGCTTCTAGTACTAGTCTTCCGCTCTTCCCTAGCAGCATACTGGACACCTTCCGACCTGAGGGGCTCATCTTCCAGCATCATATGTTTTAGCCTTTGTATAGTACCCATGGGGTTTTCATGGCAAGGATACTGGGGTGTGTTGCCATTTCCTTCTTCAGTGCATCACCTTTTGTCAGAGCTTTCTGCTATAACCAGCATAGCTCGTAGCTTCATTGTGCTACACAAGCCCCTTCACCACAGCAAGGCAGTGACCCATGAAGGGGACACACTGAGTAATACTGTATATAAAAAGGTACAGTACATGTCCCATATTTGTTGAACATTTACTGAATTTCTGCAAAGTGATCTTTGTGGGGTTTGTTTTTTTTTTGCTTTTGCTGCAAAAGCATAACACTAGCTACTAATCACAATATAAACAAGAAAGCTTGTCACACCTTAAAGACTAACAGAAGGTGTCAAAAGACATTTCCTTTATTAGGATTTTTTGATGTTATTTCAATAGGTTAATTCAGCTACCGTTTGGAAATTAAAAATATAGTAGTTGATGCAGGTCTTAAGTATCATCATCTTTTCAAAGAAGTGTGCAGATGGATGAGATAGGATATAAAATTCAGCAGTTTTTAAAGTGTAGTTTTTCTATAAAATGCAAAACTTATAAACAATTTGCTAATTTCTTTTCTTTTCTCTGAAAGGCTTTAGCTGAAAAATGTAAACAGATTGTGTCTGTTGAATTCAACGAGTCTCCACATGTTTCTGACACAGGTTTTAAAGCACTTGCTCAATGTAAACTTGTTAAAATGAAGATACAAGGTTAGTAGCATCAAGTACAACATTTCCTCACAATTGTTTAATAGCATTTGATGATAAAGTATTTCCTGCAAAATTAATCATACACCATCATTTTGCAAGATGTAGTTCAGTAGAAGTGTCCAGCTGATAGTTTTACTGATTCTGGGAGCAAGCCTATCACCACTAGCTGCTGTCTAGATGGCCATTGGAAAGATTGACATTCCAGCTCCAACCTCAGAAATGCATTTTGAGATCAGAGCTGGAACTCTGCCCTCTGAGCACCTCCCTCTTCTTTCACAGCTGCAGTTCTTTCCATGCCAGCTGAGCTATGAGGATGGAAGATTGGCATCAAATGAGTGTTCTGGGGGAGAGGAAGGGTGAGGCTCCTCTAGGAAACAATGTCTAAGTATTTTGTAGTATGGGAGAAGTGAGGATGCAATCTTTGCTCTGTGTTCCTTCACTCTTCAATAGGATGCCAGTAACTGTCCAAGTTAGAAGGCACTGTGAAACAGGTATTGATAACTGTGTTATTGTGAACTCATTAACCTTGTGTGTCAACAGGAAGTAATCGGATTACTGACCTCAGTTTCAAACTGATGAGCAAATTCTGGCCCCATATGAAACGTATTAGTGTGGCTGACTGTCAGAAGATAACAGATGTGGGTCTGAAGCTAATTGCATCACTGGATGATATTATTGTACTAAATTTATCTGATTGCATGAGGTACTGTTATATTCAGCTGATTAAAGTAAATGTTAAAGTATTTAAGTATTTGTTTAAGTATTTAGGTCTCATTGTAGCTGCTAAAGAAAAGATATTCCTGCAGCTCAAATCTGTGAACAACTGCACCTTCAAATGAGCACACACAAAAAGCTAAAATATTCTATAATATCACAACTTGCCAACTCATCTAGCACATTACATCAACAGAATAGAGCATTAATGCAATGGCACTGGGACTATCTTCCTTTAGCAAATGCAGTGTAAGTACTTTGCAGAGTGGGTTCAGTGTAGAAAGAGATGGAATATGGCAGACACAAGAGATGCAGAATGGAAGATGTACCAATTATTCACAGCACAAATAGTTTTTTGAACTCATCAGTATTTTATTTCTTTGTTCTGAAATACAATAGTGACTGTAATATATTTGAGTTGACACAATATCAGATTGTACTTATCCTGCATGACTAAAATAGGATTATGCTGTTGCAGAGAGAACAGATTTTGATTGTTGATATATAATAAGTATACAGTTCAGTTAAACACTCCAACAAAATGTCTTTTCTCTATAACCTTTGGAGTTGGGGCAAACTGTGAGTTTAAGAGGGTGTTTTGCTCTGCTTGAGCCATAATGAGGATAAACATTTTGATGAGGTGCCAGTATATTTACAAAGCAGCGGTTTCATTTTTATGACTGAAATCCAACATTGTGAATACAGGTGTGCTTACATATTTTGCCTCTCTTTCTGTATGTGCCCCTCAAGTTTCCCACCTCCCTGTTCTGATGATAGAAGCAATTCTATCAATGGAAAGAGGATAACACCCTGTCTAGAGGTTTTTTTAGCCTGTCATCCAATGCAATCTCTTATATTGCCTATGTACCCACAACCAATATGTTTAAAGGAGGTTTTAATGTCATACAATGTTAACTATTGAGAGTTTGAGTTAGTTTGCCAGGCCAGGATCACAATAGACTTTGTTCTTTGGTTTCAGCCAGTGTATTTATATACTTAGTATATCTATGGTAATTCATTTAATGCCACCATAATTAAGGCAGTTGGGACAACTCCATATACACTACCAGTGCAGAAGAATCACTATGTGTAAACCCAGCCATGTCATGGACTGAGCAGTGGTTCTTTACATTCCCAGAAATTATCCCATGGGAGCTACCATATATGATTTATTGCACAGAGTATAAGAATTGTCTCAGGGAAGAGCTAATGCTACTACTGTCTTTGCACCTTCCTGCCCCCATTATAGTGTTGAGAGCTGTCCCCACTTTTTACACTAACCAATCAGCAGTAGAAGTCTTGAAAGGTTTTAAACAATCCATATTGTAAAGGGCTTTTTTGGATAAGGGGTAGATATGCCCAGCTCAGTGGTACCATTGTAAAGCCCTTTGAATGGCACTGCATGAATTAAAGACAGACCTAACTCTTGAGCCACTTATTTACATGTAGTCCTATTGAAGTTAGCAAGATTACTGTTCCATAAATGATTTCAAGACTAAGCTTGAATGTTTGAATCTATTGACAATTGTTTAGTACATTATGATTCATTTTTAATGCTACAGGTTTTGGCTGTAAGCCTTAACAGAGTTTATAAGAAGTGAGTCAGTACCATTAAAGTTAATGGCTCTTAATTCTCAATGAACATGGTTATATGAAGCTGTTTATAATCTAGTTATCAGATGAGAAATAGGTTTCTAATTACTTTCAGTTGTAGTTTGTAGATCTAAAAACCTTCATGAAAAGATCCATGAAAGCTAGAATTGATTTTTGAATTTTAGAGTCTGTTTTAGAAATTGAGAATTGGATAGATGGCTAGGTATTAAATGGAATCTATTTCAGTTGATGGTCTGACATTCACATACTTGTTGTTGTTAATAATTCTAGCAATAAATTTCAATAATATAAGAAAATTATTTTCTATTCTATTTTTAGAATCAGTGATGCAGGAATAAAAACATTTGTTGATGGTTCTTCGGGCTCAAAGATAAGAGAACTAAGCTTGGCCAATTGTTCCTATATTACTGACAGTGCTGTCATAAAAATAGCTCAAAGGTACTGTAGTACAATATATCATTTGTTTGTGATGCTTAGTTGTTAGGAACTTTTAAATAATTTTGCATGTAGTTACTCTTTTTTAACAATTGTGTTGCCCTTTTCAAGCATGGGATAGCGTATTGAGCATGTAGTTCAGTAACCATTTGCTGTGATAAGCCCCCTTGAAATCACTGGTAGAGTTGTAGTTCAGTCATAAGAATGTTAAATTAGATGTAGGTAATTTCATTGTGACTTGGTTTTTAATTACAGTTCATCTAGTTAGGTTTCCTTTAATGCCGTAATTGGGCATATAATAGGTATTCATTTCCACTGGAATTTAGCCTTAACCTTTTCTGTGTTTCCCTATTTGCTTGAATGAACAAGCCACTCTGCAACTTAAAAAATATTTGCAAGATTCAATGTAAGAAATTTTTGGCATTCTAAAATTTAAAAGAATTTAAATATAATTCCCCAGTAAACAACTCTACATTATGTATTGTTGTTTTTCAGATGTGCATATGAACAAATCTATTTTCAGGTATAGACATCTTTTATTTTTCATAAGGTTATCAGATGAATTTCACTAATGGTTAATACAAAGTCCAGAAGTATTGTTTTGGGCTGGGATCCAAAGAACCACATGAGTTCAATCCATTCAATTAAGCTTTGAGGTTGTATTTCTTGAACATGAGACATTACACATGGAAAACTACTTACAAATCTGAAAAAAAATCCCCAAACAGTTTGCAAAATGCCCTGGGGGTGTTTGCTAATGTCATCCTAAAATATAAAATATGTGAATTATTGGACTACCCACTGAAAAGCCCAAGGGTATATACAAGCCCATGGGCATGCTGAAAATAGTTTTCTGGGTCCTGATATGTATATTTTCAGTCAATAAAATATGTTTTCTACTACTTATTCACAACTTCCATTTATTAAAAAGGGTTGTTTTGTTTTCTGCTTATTTATTCATTTATTTCATTTATATCACATCTTCCCACCAAAATGATATAGCGTTAGATCAGTTAACAGGCAAAAGTTCTTCTCCTTTGTGGATTTACAGAGGATATATTGACTACTCCAAAATACACACTGGCAGCACTTTCAAATGAAACATATGCTCCTTTCCCTATACTGCCCTGCAGCATTCACTGACTCAAAATCCCCAAAACTAAAGCAGATCTGTTTACAGACTAAAGGCCTGCTTGAGTACCAATGGCTTTGCTTGTGAAGAAAAGGAAAGCTAAGAGTGAGCCATCCTAGGTTTTTCCTTCACAAGTTTGAGCCAGGGAGCAGCCACCAAGAAATCTCTAATATTACCACCAAACAGTTCTCCACTGGCAACAGGATCAAGAGAAGGGTCTTCCTCCAACGGAATATTTTAAAATCTAAGCAGATTAGTATGGGTGAATGTGGTCTTTTAGGCAGCCTGATCCAAAGTCATTTAGGGCTTTAAAGGTCATAACAAGCACTTTGTGCCAGAAAAAAGAATGGTAGCCATTGAAGCTGCTGTACAAGAGAGTTTATGCTCCCTGTAATTAGTCACTAGTCTGGCAAAAGCATGGTTCTTAAATGCATGAACAAGCCAATATGCATATAATGGGCATACCCACAGCATCTTTTTGCACAGTATACTGGTTAAATTGGGAATAGTATCCTCCTTTCTGCAATGTTCATCCACTCTAGCCATGTTGTATGGAAAAGAATTTTCTTTGTGCCTCTTTTGTACCTCTTTGAAACAAGATTTAAGCTACCATATTTTTCGCTCTATAAGATGCACCTGACCATAAGATGCACCTAGTTTTTAGGGGAGGGATCCATGGAAAGCTTCCTGATAATCACAGGCACATTCCCCATCACTTCCCCATGGGCTTCATTAAAAGACGGGTTGCCATTTGAAAACACACACCGACCTGTGATTAACAGCTCTCACCTGCGCCAGAGGAGGGGGGCGGAGCAGGGCGCACCGAGCACGTGCTGACCAGGTGTGGTGCAGCCGGGCTGGCAGCATGCCGGCGGTGGTCTTCCGGGCGGCGCAGCGGTGGCAGGTCTTCCCGGGTGGTGGGGGTGAGCAGTCCGTCTCTCCGTGTGGCCGGCGGGTTAAAGCCCGCGGCTCCTCCTTCTCCACAGCAGGTCTTCCCAGGTGGTGGGGGTAAGCAGTCCATCTCTCTGTGCTGCCAGCGGGTTAAAGCCCGCAGCTCCTCCTCCTCTTCACTGCTCCCCCTGAGCAGCACAGCTCTCACCTACGCCGGAGAGGGGGGTGGAGCAGCGCACACCGAGCGCGTGCTGGCCAGGTGGTGCCACGTGGTGCAGGCGGGCCGGCAGCGTCCTGGGCATTGGGCACACACACATTCATTTTATAAGACGCACAGACAGTTCCCCTTACTTTTGAGGGGGGGGGAAGTGCGTCTTATAGAGCGAAAAATACGGTAATCCTTCCTCATGAAACAAAGATTATGATTAGATATTTTGGTTCAATAAATGTAATTCCTATGCTCTACTTTAAAGTTGGGAGGAGAAGTTAGTGTTTTAAAAATCCTATACAAACTCCAATTTTGAAAATTGAAAGGGATAAAGGTTTGAAAAATATTATTTTTGAATTCTGAACAGCAGGAATGTACAACCTCAGATCCCAGAACAACATCTGGCCCACCTGCAGTTGCAGACCAGAACTCCATGATCTCTCAGATGAGCCTGATCTCTTCTGCTGGACCCACTCCATCCCCCAGGCCTCCGATTTTTTTTCTTGGGTGAATAGCTTTTGTGCAATATGCCCCCCTCTCTAAAAGACTGAATGCTTTTCATAAGACTTAGTTACTGGTAATAATAGCTTAAATCTAAAATATGCTGGTCTTTTGTGCTTAGTCCTGTACATCAGGTTGCAGTCCCTAATAGCTTCTCAGAAATGGAATTTATCCTTCAGGCTGAAAGACATTCAGGGCCCCAGATGAACAGGAACAGTGAGTCAGATCAAAATACAGCCTTGCATGGAATAATCCAATAAGCCACACATTTTATATTTGAAGTTGACCTCAGATATATGAAACATCCAATAACTTGTGCAGATGAACAATGTACCATTCCAGAATTGAATTTTGGTTCATTCTTTGTCAGATTCTTCAAGTTCAGTTCAGGAAGTGTTCTGTGAAAATTTAAGACAAGCAGAAGTGTGGAATAATTGAGAGAGAAATAACTCTATTTTATTTAGGTGCTCAAATCTAGTTTATCTGAATTTGCATTATTGTCAAGCTGTGAGTGATGCTGGAATTGAAACTTTGATACTGATACCATCCTTGGCCTATATTAATCTTTCTGGACTTTATATCACAGACCAGGTAAAAGGGGAATTTTTTTCAAGGTACACTTTCTTAATTCTTGAGATAGAGTGATCAAAAGTGCTTACAGCACACAAGATGTAAATGTTGTATAGATTACTTGATGCATCACTGCTATGTTTTTTGCATTATTTTATGTTTGCTTTCCTAATTAGTCTTACTACTTTCTTTGCTTTTTGGTTACTGGAGCAGATGGGAAGATACAAAAATATTAAAAGAAAAAGAAAACACAGCGAGAAAATAGCAAAATAAGATAAACTGTGAACTGAATATCACTGAAATATTTGAAAGGCTGAGAGAACTGAAGAAAGTTTCTTAGCTTTCTGAATAATGTTAATCTTAGAGATTTTCAATGAAAATAACATGTAGTAAATATGAGTTTTCTCATCCAAGATATATCACTGATCTATAACACTTTGGCCCAGAGTATTCACACCCAGTTGTAAAAGTAAGTTGTTTTGATGTGCAGTTCATGATATTTTAAAATATTGTTATGTATCAGATAGAAGACTTAATTCATCCACAATAATTTCTCATATATCTGTGGCACTGTTGAAAGAATAGCAGGCACAGGTGTGGTGTGAATTATTAAAAGCACAACACACTATATTAATTTCCTGAGTGTAATCTTTATGATTTAAAAAAATGCATACAGCAGGGAAGGGGTCCTGAGTAATGTTGGAATTGTAGGGAGGATCCCAATCAGCTCTCTTCTCTTTCAGCACTACTACTTAAAACAGAAGGGAAATCTCCATTGGTTTAAACTTCCTTCCCAGACCCATTAATGCTCAGGGCACCTAGCATGGCTATTTATATATTTTAAATATACACTTGAATTCATGAATGCAATTCTGACTTACCTAGTTTGGTCTAAAAGTTAGACAATTCTTGGAGTTAAAAACACTATAGTCAACAAACGTTAGAAACATAGAGTGAGTCAAAAGGGACCTCCTGGGCCATCCAGTTTGACCCCTGGCTCCAGCTGGTTCTGCTCATAACATGCCTAGTTAGGGGAGTGCTACATGTTATAATCACTGTGGAAAATAACTGGCAATGCACAGAATTTGTGTCCTCAAACTTGAACACCTAGATTACATTCATCTAGGAAACCTGGGTCAGACCGATTTCCCAGGTACTGAGACACATATTTCCACACAATATACATGCTGTAGAAAACAATAGTGTAACACTTGTAACCCTGTAGCATAATCTGTGGTGTTGTCCTTAGTGTTCTGTGCTAGGTTTCCTTCCTTCACACATTTGAAACCACAGACCTTTCTTGCAAACCATCCTGAGAGATTGAAAACTCCGTGAGACAAGATCTCGGCAGGTACAAGCAGCTTTATTGTAGCGTTTATAAAGGCTGGCTCAGAGTCTCAGTCGTCTGAGAAACAAAGAGCAATTTCTTTCAAACCTCAATGAGATTATATACATTTCTTTTCCCGATGCTCAACACTATCCCCACTTCGCCATTGGCTGGTTCTAAGAAGTCACAATCTTCTCCATCCGCCTATATCATACTACTCCTTAATATGTTCCCCCCTCCTGCTCATACATCCCATGTTCATGCTAATGAGCCTACTACCTATGAGAGGTGTGTCAGTTACTATTCATAAGCCTATTAAGCGTGCGCATTATTTCCTGGGAGTTCAATAGGCTGGTTTGGCCTTGTAGCCATCTCGCTTGATGACCATTTATGTCCCAAAACTTGTGGGAGGATGAGATAGGAAGAACAACCCTTCCTCCAAGCTCATTCCAGTTTCTGTTCCTTCCTTCAGTTGGATACGTCCATGTATATTTAGTAGCAAATGACGTCTTACTATAAAATAGCTGTGCATTTGCTAGTTTTTCCCCCTCTTTTTAAAAAGATACTATTCTTGCTCTGTTTCTCACAATCCTTTATTGACCAAACTGTTTTCTAGGAGCACAATAATCCAGAATAAATCTCTGAGTGGTTCATTGAACTCAGTCTAATATTTACTTCTAGGAACTCTTCTTAAGAGTATGTTTGGGCCCTATCCTTTTAGGAGAGGCTGTTTGGAAATAAGCATACCTCCTCTCTGCATGCTGATCCTCTAATTGGGTAGCTCTCCTCTCCCAACGTCACATCATGTGGTCAAGCCCTGTACCTGCTTTGTTGGTTCCCCTGTTCCAAGCCCTCTCCTGATAGCTGTGTATTCTGGTTATGCTCAGAGTTTGCTTGAGCACCTGGGGAGTCTGGCCTTGAAATCAGTGCCTCTGCTTCTCCCATCTCAACTTCTTGAACTGGCCCACATTCAGACCTTCCCTCACCCCACCCCCATGCCTCCTCTGAGTCTGGATTGGTGTTTGATTGAAATGTATGCCAGGAGCAACTGTCTCTCTCAATCCCAACACTCAGATTTTGAAAGGGAATTTTATTAATGAAAATGACTTCATCTTAGATTTTTAAATGAAAGCTTATCTATAACCAGGACAGCCACTGCAGGCTTACAATTTAAAAAGACCTGATGCACAGGGAAAAAAGAATGGGAAGGGAAGGGAAGGGAAGGGAAGGGAAGGGAAGGGAAGGGAAGGGAAGGGAAGGGAAGGGAAGGGAAGGGAAGGGGGGAAATACTATCACAATTAGAGTATTGTGCCAGTGTGGTGTAGTGGTTAAGAGCAAGGGACTGGGACTCAGACGATCTGGGATCTAGTCCCCGCTCAGCCATGGAGCCAACTGGGTGGCTTTGGGCCAGTCACAGACTCTCAGCCCAACCTACCTCACAGGGTTGTTGTTGTGGGGATAAGATGGAGGAGGAGATGTAAGCTGCCTTGAGCCCTTTGTAGGAAAAAGGCAGGATAAAAATCGGGGAAAAAATTACCTTCTGTTCAAGGTCTTGATAAATACATTCTTATGCAAATGCAAGAATATAATTTCCTCCCATCTTGCCACTTTTGTGCAATATCACAAGCTACTCCAAAATTCTGTTGATAAAATTCTGGTACCATTTATGCAGTGGTAGAATCAGTAGTTGAATTTTGGTCTTCCCACAGGCCTTTGCCTTAGATATGTAGTATAGTTAAATGTGCAAGAGGAAAAAGCTGTGCCTGAACAATCTTTCATCAATAGCCTTCTATCAAATGAACTGTGACAGGGTTTAAAAAAAATCTCTCTCTCTCTCCCTCTAGTTTAAGTACTAAAAACAAAGATGTCTTTTTCAGTAACAGTAAATATAGTTTTTCTGCTTACCATGCTTCTAGACCAAGTCTGTTTTCATTCAAAAATGTACATTCTTTCTATTTCTATTATTTTTTCTTTCCTGTGTGGAAGATGGAAACTAGTGCTATATCTGGAGTACACTTTTTATCCCTTTCATGCAAAGGTCATCTAAACTATAGACTAACATTCTTGGATCTACATTTTTCATTAAAAAGGATATAAAAATGTTTGATCTATCTAGTGGCAAGTATGCTTCAAATCAGAAAGATGTTATCCTGAGGGCACTGGAAGTGTAATATTCTAAAACATGCTTTTGAAAAGTACATTCTACATACTAATAATTTTCAAATGTATTTTATTTGCTGAAATGATGAACACTAATTTACATGCATAAGGTTATTTACTAAAAATTAAATGTATTTTAATGAGGAACTTATCTCAACGATCACTTACGTTTAAAAAAGTAGTGGCCATTAGTTTTATTCAGTATTTTCAGAAGTTTTATTTTGGTATATAATTAGTGAAACACCTGCTAATGAAATATGAGGCAAATTATATTCTACTAAAAGTAAGAGGTTAAGAGTAGATGCGCTTATCTAAATGAAAGTGTAAAGTGGAGGTTGTACTGTTTAGCATAGTAATATTAATTAATTGTTTGTTTTTCAAACAATGAATTAGCCAACCATATTCAAAAGTTATCCTTTCCATAATAATTATAGCTGCATCATAGCTGACAGCTTTCCTTTTCTGAATGTCATAAACATTTCAAATCACATGTATTTCCAGACCATCAACAGTACTCAAGCATGATGGAAATCTGGGGAGAATACACATGTGGCTTTTTCACAAAATTTTAAAAACCATTGCCATATTTCTTGTTCACTTAGCCACTCAGCAGCCCTGTGAGATGTATTGTTACCAAAACCACAAACTATGAAGAAAGCCTAACAAATTTCATAAGGATGAAGAATAACTTCTAAATATATTATAGAAATAGAGTCTAAATCTCAAGTGTTGATTAACTGCTCTGCCCAATGTCCAATTGTTAAACCAAAATTACACAATATTAAAATTGAACAAGCATACTTAGGGTAACCTAATCCTAAATTCACCATAAAGTTTGTTCACATGTTGACATCGTTGTTGTTAGTGGTGAAGTCGTGTCCAACCCATTGTGACCTCATGGACAATACTCCTCCAGGCCTTCCTGTTCTCCACCATCTCCCGGAGTCCTTTACCTAAGCTCACACCACCTCTTCTTAATCTCTTCTGCCTCTGTTAGGTCCCTGCCATTTTGGTCCTTTATCATGCCCATCTTTGCATGAAATGTTCCCTTCATATCTCCAATTTTCTTGAAGAGCTCTCTGGTCCTCCCTATTCTATTGTTTTCTTCTATTTCTTTGCACTGTTCATTTAAGAAGGCCTTCTTATCTCTTCTAGCTATCTCTGGAATTCTGCATTCAATTGTTTGTATCTTTCTCTTTCTCCCTTGCCTTTTGCTTTCCTTCATTCCTCAGCTACTTGTAAAGCTTCCTCAGACAGCCATTTTGCTTTCTTGCATTTCTTTTTCTTTGGGATGGTTTTAGTTGCTGCCTCTTGTACAATGTTGCGAACCTCCGTCCATAGTTCTTCAGGCACTCTGTCTATCAGATCTAATTCCTTAAATCTGTTTGTCACCTCTACTGTATATTCATCAACGATATGATTCAGGTCATACCTGAGTGGCCTAGTGCTTTCCCCTACTTTCTTCAACTTAAGCCTAAATTTTGCAACCAGAAGCTCATGATTTGAGCCACAGTCAGCTCCTGGTCTAGGTTTTTACTGACTGTATAGAGCTTCTCCATCTTTGGCTGCAGAGCACATAGTCAATCTGATTTCTGTGTTGACTGTCTGGTAATGTCCATGTGTAGAGTTGTCTCTTGGGTTGTTGGAAAAGAGTGTTTGCTATGACCATCGTATTCTCTTGACAAAATTCTACCAGTCTGGGCCCTGCTTCATTTTGTACTCCAAGGCCAAACTTGCCTGTTATTCCGGTTATCTTTTGGCTTCCTACTTTAGCATTCCAATCCCCCATGATGATAAGGATATCATTTTTTGCTGTAAATTCTAGAGGGTGTTGTAGGCCTTCATAGAACTGGTCAACATCAGCCTCTTCAGCACTGGTGGTTGGGGCATAGACTTGGACTACTGTGATGTTGAATGGTTTTCCTTGGATTCGAACTGAGATCATTCTGTCATTTTGGAGATTGTATCCCAGTACTGCTTTTCCTACTCTTTTATTGACTATGAAGGCTACTCCATTTCTTCTGAGGTATTCTTGCCTGCAGTAGTATACGTGATGGTCATCTTAATTAAATTCACCCATTCCTGTCCATTTTAATTCAGTAATTCCTAAGATGTTGATGTTCAGTCTTGTCATCTCTTGTTTGACCACATCTGGCTTGCCTTGATTCATGGATCTTACATTCCAGGTTCCTATGGAGTATAGATCTTTGCAGCATCGGACTCTCCTTTCACCACCAGATACATCTGCAACTGAGTGTCCTTTCGGCTTTGACCCAGTTGCTTCATTCTTTCTGGCACTACTAGTACTAGCCCTCTGCTCTTCCCCTGTAGCATATTGGACACCTTCTGACCTGAGGGGCTCATCTTCCGGCGTCATATCTTTTTGCCTTTTGGTACTATCCATGGGGTTTTCATGGCAAAGATACTGGAGTGGGTTGCCATTTCCTTCTCCAGTGGATCACGTTTTGTCAGAGCTCTCTGCTATGACCTGTCCGTCTTGGGTGGCCCTGCACAGCATAGCTTATAGCTTCACTGAGCTACGCAAGCCTCTTCGCCACGACAAGCAGTGATCCATGAAGGAGCATGTTGACATAGGTTTGTCTAATTGACATTGTGAAGAAACACTGTCTTTCCTTTGCTGTCTGAATTTGCATACCCGCGTGTTTATCTGTGGCCTCCAAGGACATTCCCTTGAGAAACACTGACATCCCAAACTGGATTTGCTGAGTATCATTGAAGAATGGATACAAGTCAAAAGAGTATGTTGACTGGGTTGATGCTCAGCCAGCCTTTTTTCTTGCAGTAGATTTATCCAACTTTCTTACCTACCTCCATAAAGGGCTACAGGCCACCTCTTCAGCCAGATCACCTGATCCCATGTGAAGTAAGAGTGGCATGAGACAAAGTCTTGTTATCCTGTTAGCTGTGATTCTTGCTGTATTTACATCTTCAAACGCACTCCTTTTTGTCTCATCTGGGCTCCTTGGGGTTCCTCACTCCTTTGCTTCCACATCTGTTGTTTGCCATACTTGAAACTAGCATGTTCTGACCTAGTCTCAGAATCACAACCACCCTGCTGTCAGCCAGTATTATCTTTCTGCACAGAAGTTTGTACTGAATGGTAAGGCGGTTTACTAGGACTGGGGAGGGGGATGAACTCTACTGCCTAAAACGTCTAGTTCTAACTCTAGAATATTCCAAAGATATTGTATGCAGGCACAGGGGAGTATTGAAAAACTTGAGTTGCAAGTAATCAACTTGCCCTTCCTAGTGGATCTTCAGACAGTTTTGTTTATAAAGAAATCTTCAGAAGATAATTTTGCTACCAAGAGTATGCCTAGAACAATTATTTAAATATTATATAATAGGGTTATTCTGTAGATATAGGTCCACATTTCTGTGCTGCAACTGTCTGTATTTACCAAGATAATTCCCTTTTTATTATTTTCCCATGGTAAATCACTGTCCCGATTTCACCTTTTTGAAGAAATCTTCTTACCAAATTATTACTGTATATCATGAGAGTTGTCAGTCTTCAAGGCTTAGCTCTTCTTCGCCTTTCTAGGTCTTATTTATGAGTGACATGGTAATTTCTCTTTAATATACATGCATATGATATGCACCATGAAGTACACAGCCTATCATTCCACATACTTCCGATAGTGAAGCATACTTTTAAATGTAATAGCATATTATCAGGGAGTTATTTTTAAAATATACCTTTAACCAAAGGAACACATACAGGATTGATTTTTAAATCAGTGGAGAATAATATACTACACAGTAAATTAACCACATACACAAGAGAGCTGTTAGGGTTGCCAGTGATCTTTAGTATGAGAATGAATATGTTACAAACATGTGCTGGTTCCATTTCAGACATGTTGGAAGATAAACTTAACCTACTGTCTACCAGTTCATATTGGATATTGCTCTTTTCAGAAGAGAGTAACAATTTTACATTTTAGTTAACTGTTTTTTTTCAACACAGCAAAAAATCTGTATTTGTTTCATGTTTTTTCCCAATGTTGTAAAAATAGCACTTCAATGTTTTCATGCTCTTTTTCAGTATCATTTTTTTTCCTTTCCTTCATTGGGAGTAAATAATTTGCAAGCTCTCCACAGAACTAGTTTGTCATGTTTTGTTATTTATTTCAGGCATTTGGGTCCTGAAGCATTGAGTAGTGATAGAATTGTATAATAGAAACAGTATCACTCAGTTTGGATTTGAGCCAGGTTTAATTTCTGCTAGAATCTTGCTTGGTGTTTGAGTAGGAAATGAGGGAAATTCTTCTAGTCTCTTTCTCTCTCTATTCCCAAAAGCTGGCATCTACAATAGCTGGAAGTCCCAGACCCCACTGGACATTATTTGCCCTATGTCCCTATACATCTAGCCACATTACAATCATTCTGTATTCTGTATAAGTTGATTTGAAAGTAATGAACACCATTCAGTCCTTAGTAATTTAAGTATAATACTGAAAATATACCTCTTTTGTTTCTACTTTTTCCTTTTTTCATTCTTTCATCTGTTTCAAGCATGAAAAGTGTTTAGTTTATGAAAAGACATCCCTTTAAAAGGTAATCAGAGCTTCCAATTGGGCAAAATTCCCATTTGAACAGTTTGTTGTTGTTATGTGCTGTCAAGTTTTATCTGACTTACGGTGACCCTATGTATGAAAGCTCTCCAAAATCTCGTATCCATGACAGCCTTGTTCAGTTCTTGCAAATTCAAGGAATCCTTTATGGAGTCGACCCATTTCAACCCATTTCTTCTTCTGCCTTCAACTTTCCCTAGCATGATTGTCTTCTCCAGAGAGTATTTGAACAGTAGCAGTTGAATCACAAGAAATACATCCAGTAGAGTAACTGTTACTGTGTCAATAATGCAAATTAATATTTGTTAAACATGTTTATAGGCTCTGGATACCCTTGGCAAACAATGGAAAATCAAGGAGATTACTATATCAGAATGTAGACAGATTTCTGATGCAGGAATTAAGGTAAAATAGGATCCTACTTTATGTTACAAGCATCAGCACTTCTATTTCATTTTTGTGTTTCATCTGATTAGCAATACAATAGTTAATGTGTATTTTTCTTTTAAAAACTAGTTATCATATTCTTTCCCCAGGGTTTTCCTGGAGTCTATTCTAAAGTACCTTTGCTGCCAGGGAAGGATCATTTTGTTTTTCTAAGATTTTAGATGTAATTTTAATTCTGCTGTTTTTAATTGTTTTTGTGCCTCTTAGCTTTTTCATTTTAATTTACAAATAAATGTTTGGTTTCTTTTTGTAAACTCTTCTGAAAATGTTAAGGGCAGCGTAAAAATACTTTAGTTATTCATCACCTGCATGGAAGCTTTCCAATTAGGGATGAAGAAGATTTTTTAAAGGAATTGAACTCTTTACACTTCCTGTACTAATATACACATCAGAACACAGCTACTCTTTCTCAACTCAAACTTGGGGAGTGTTATCAAAGCTTTTCCCTGCCCACAATGACACAGAGTAGTCATTGCTGGGAGTGGACCTCTCAAGCCATCAACAAGACTTCTCTTTGTCAAGGGGGCACTGAACTCAGCATGGTCTCAGAAGGAGACATCCTTTTAAGCATCTGGAATGATTCACTTTTGAGCCACTGACAAGGATGACTGGGAGGGAGAAGCTGGCAGTCAGTTCTGAGGTGCTGCCTTGTCCTCAAAGAAATACTACTGACTGTATCAGGCAGGCCCACCACCTGCTTTAGAAGGAGCATGAGATGGGGTACCAGCTCAATTTACTTGTTGTCTCTGAGGTGCTTTAGGGCAAGAGCCCATTTTTTGTGCTATAGGAACAAAGAAAGAATTTTTGTCCTGAACATTCCTCCAGCTGAGACTAGAAATTTATCTGGGTTGTACTTCAGAGCACAAGAGTGGCTTCTGCAGTGGCAGCTGTTTGACAGCCATCATTCCAGTAAATTTATGGATGATCAGACACTGATTTTGAAGTTTGTCTATTCATACTATTCACTGCTGTGCTACATCAGTTTCAGATTGTCTGTGGATGCATTTGTGAGCAAACTTAAGCTACAGTAACTGAGGCCTGGAATATGGGAAAACCTGAAATCCTGTACAGGAATATGTATAGATTTCCCACAAACCATTTAAGAAGTGAAAATATGTCTAGGCTACAGCCAATAGCAGTTTTCCCTTTGGTTTAGGGGAAACTTATTTAAAACAAGACATGTTTTTGGCAGGAACTGCATAACAATTCTAATAGGATTCTGATAAGATAGCTGAAGACAGTCTTTTGAACAGAAAACATTGTGGGTGGAGCTTTTTACTTTGTGATAGAAATAGTGTTTATTGTCCTGCTACTTGAGTCTGGACTATTCTAAACGAAAAAGACAGAACTGGGGACAAATTACTAACAGTAGGTCAGTAGAAATGTATAGAAAACCTTCAACTGCCATCAAAATAAAGAATGAAGTAGCTATTTCAGAACATAGCTACTTTACATAAACACAGCAGTCAAGGGGAAAGAGATTACATGATTCAGAAAGCCCAGTTAAATAGAGAATTATACTAGAATAATATTGGTAATGTATTACATATAAAATGTATGATTGCTGTTACATTATAATCTATAATCTGAAAATTGGCCAAAATCTTAATGGCTATCCAGGAATAATTATCACACTGTGCACAAAAAGCAGAAGAGTTCTAAACTGAAAAATATTAACCATTTCATCAAAGAATCTTTCAGCATCCATCACTTCATAGTCATATATAAAATTTCAATGGCTATAGCACCCCAGAGCTGGATTGTATGTTGCTTCCTTCCCTTGTATATATACGGTGATGTATGGGCAAGCATTTGACAGAAGAATGTAATCCTTGAAGAGTGGTTATGAATGGTGTTTCCAGTGCATCCCCATGTTGAGTATGATGTAATTTTAAAAGCAACAGCATAAGAATGAATATATCCTCTAATTTATGGACAACCCTCTGGAGTTTTATAGAGACATCTGGAAATTCATTTAGAGAAGCTGCATGGAGCCGAAGTTTTATCTCAGTATATCATGTTAAATTTCCCTTAGACTTAACTTAATTCCCTAAAGTGAATGAAAATGTTGAAGACATATCCCTTTTGTGCAATGACTTTAATCACTTTCCTATGTGAAATGTGAATATCCTTCTATATGGTGCAAATTGGATCCAAGCACTAGCAGTCTGCTAAAAAATGGGAAGATGGAGATAATATAAAGGATAGGCAAAAATAATGATCACATGAAATAGAAGTTCTTATTTCTATAAGTCCTAGCACCATACAATTGACTATAAGGCTGTAATTTTAATCTTTCCAAATTATCTTCTTGTATTTGGTGATGAGGACCACTTGCCTTTTCTGATATTTAATTATTTGTGGGAAACACACCAATAACATAGGATGAAATGTATTTATGGGACCAGGTGATATATTTGTTTCTCCTTTTCAGAGCTTTCTGAAATAAGAAGCATTGGCTCCAAGAACAGTGGTTGTAGAAAAGGTTGCTGAATTTTTTTGATATAATTTAAACTTAATCATTTTCATCAACCTCTAATAGAATATTTCCTAAAATATTTAGCCCCCAAGAGGTCCGAGATTTAGTTACTGATTTGAGAGAAAAGTTTTCCCTGCCAGAGAGCTGGATGGGGTGCCTGCTTATTTCTGAGGTTTGCCTGCTTCTGAGTAGGCTTAAAATCGGTAAGAATTACATTTTGTCCCTGCCTATTCTGCTTTTGGCCACACACCCATTTAGCAATCTTTTGAATCTTTGCCAGTTTGTAACTTCGCCCTTGATCAGAAAACAGTTCCTAAGCTTGATGCGGATAATGATTAAATAATATTAAATTAAATAATATTCACAATATTTTAAAATCTAGTTATAGACCACTTAGAAAAGAAGCTGCTTATGCTATAATATTAAAAAACAAACCATCCTTAGTTAAACCATTTAAAATCAGGAAACTAACAAGAAATTAATGAACAGTAGGAGCATTAGCTTCAGTTGGGGAGATAAGCATGTATACAAATATTTCATTGAATTCAAGGGTATTACAAAAATGCTTCCTGGTAGTGCCTTGTGTCACTAGATTTTTCTGACTCAAGTGACATTGCTTCTTTGAAAACAATATAGTTGTGAAGTTTCTTAATCTGGTTCTTGCTTGCCAGCTATAATAATGCATACTTTTGTTCCCTATTGACCACTGCCAAACTTCAAAACTGTCCTTCTACCACCTGTCCAGCAGGTTAATATGATCTGGATTCTTAGAAATGCTCCTTATTACCCACTAAACAAGCTGTTTTAATACTGTAACACTTTTTATTGGTGTCTATGACTTCCCTCTCCTTCATGGATCACTGCCTTTTCATGGCGAAGGGGCTTGCATAGCTCAATGAAGCTATGAGCTATGCCGTGCAGGGCCACCCAAGACGGACAGGTCATAGCAGAGAGCTCGGACAAAACGTGATCCACTGGAGAAGGAAATGGCAACCCACTCCAGTATCTTTGCCATGAAAACCCCATGGATAGTACCAAAAGGCAAAAAGATATGATGCCGGAAGATGAGCCCCTCAGGTCAGAAGGTGTCCAATATGCTACGGGAGAAGAGCAGAGGGCTAGTACTAGTAGTGCCAGAAAGAATGAAGCAACTGGGTCAAAGCCGAAAGGACACTCAGTTGCAGATGTATCTGGTGATGAAAGGAGAGTCCGATGCTACAAAGATCTATACTCCATAGGAACCTGGAATGTAAGATCCATGAATCAAGGCAAGCCAGATGTGGTCAAACAAGAGATGACAAGACTGAACATCAACATCTTAGGAATCAGTGAACTAAAATGGACAGGAATGGGTAAATTTAATTCAGATGACCATCACGTATACTATTGCGGGCAAGAATCCCTCAGAAGAAATGGAGTAGCCTTCATAGTCAATAAAAGGGTAGGAAAAGCAGTACTGGGATACAATCTCCAAAATGACAGAATGAGCTCAGTTCGAATCCAAGGAAAACCATTCAACATTACAATAGTCCAAGTCTATCCCCAACCACCGGTGCTGAAGAGGCTGATGTTGACCAGTTCTATGAAGGCCTACAACACCGTCTAGAATTTACAGCAAAAAATGATATCCTTATCATCATGGAGGATTGGAATGTTAAAGTAGGAAGCCAAAAGATAACCAGAATAACAGGCAAGTTTGGCCTTGGAGTACAAAATGAAGCAGGGCCCAGACTGGTAGAATTTTGTCAAGAGAATACGATGGTCATAGCAAACACTCTTTTCCAACAACCCAAGAGACAACTCTACACATGGACATCACCAGACGGTCAACACAGAAATCAGATTGACTATGTCCTCTGCAGCCAAAGATGGAGAAGCTCTATACAGTCAGTAAAAACTAGACCAGGAGCTGACTGTGGCTCAGATCATGAGCTTCTGGTTGCAAAATTTAGGCTTAAGTTGAAGAAAGTAGGGGAAAGCACTAGGCCACTCAGGTATGACCTGAATCATATCGTTGATGAATATACAGTAGAGGTGACAAACAGATTTAAGGAATTAGATCTGATAGACAGAGTGCCTGAAGAACTATGGACGGAGGTTCGCAACATTGTACAAGAGGCAGCAACTAAAACCATCCCAT
>NW_025335409.1:12654718-12656320 GCF_004798865.1 Varanus komodoensis | reverse complement strand
ATTGTACAAGAGGCAGCAACTAAAACCATCCCAAAGAAAAAGAAATGAAAGAAAGCAAAATGGCTGTCTGAGGAAGCTATACAAGTAGCTGAGGAATGAAGGGAAGCAAAAGGCAAGGGAGAAAGAGAAAGATACAAACAATTGAATGCAGAATTCCAGAGATTAGCTAGAAGAGGTAAAAATGCCTTCTCAAATGAACAGTGCAAAGAAATAGAAGAAAACAGTAGAATAGGGAGGACCAGAGATCTCTTCAAGAAAATTGGAGATATGAAGGGAACATTTCATGCAAAGATGGGCATGATAAAGGACCAAAATGGCAGGGACCTAACAGAGGCAGAAGAGATTAAGAAGAGGTGGCAAGATTACACAGAAGAACTATACAAGAAAGAGGTTAACGTCCCTGACAACCACGATGGGGTGGTCACTGACCTCGAGCCAGACATCCTGGAATGTGAAGTCAAATGGGCCTTAGGAAGTCTGAGCAACAACAAAGCTAGCGGAGGTGACAGTATTCCAGCTGAGCTATTCAAACTCTTAAAAGACAATGCAGTAAAAGTGCTACACTTAATATGTCAGCAAATTTGGAAAACTCAGCTGTGGCCACAGGATTGGAAAAGGTCAGTTTACATTCCGATCCCAAAGAAGGGCAATGCCAAAGAATGTTCAAACTACCGCACCATTACATTCATTTCACATGCTAGCAAAGTTATGCTCAAAATCCTACAAGCTAGGCTCCAGCAGTATGTGGACTGAGAACTACCAGAAGTACAGGCAGGATTTCGAAGAGGGAGAGGAACTAGAGATCAACATATGCTGGATCATGGAGAAAGCTAGGGAGTTCCAGAAAAACATCTACTTCTGCTTCATTGACTACGCTTAAGCCTTTGATCGTGTGGATCACAACAGATTGTGGCAAGTTCTTCAAGGGATGGGAGTACCAGACCATCTTATTTGTCTCTTGAGAAACCTATATGCAGGTCAAGAAGCGACAGTGAGAACTGGACACGGAACCACTGATTGGTTCAAAATTGAGAAAGAAGTTCGGCAAGGCTGTATACTGTCACCCTGCCTATTTAACTTATATGCAGAGCAGATCATGAGAAAGGTGGGGCTAGATGAATCACCAGTTGGAATTAAGATTGCTGGGAGAAATATCAACAATCTCAGCTATGCAGATGATACCACTCTAATGGCAGAAAGTGAAGAGGAACCAAAGAGCCTCTTGATGTGGGTGAAGGAAGAGAGCGTAAAAGTTTGCTTGAAACTCAACATTAAGAAAATTAAGATCATGACATCCGGTCCTCTCTCTTCCTGGCAAATAGATGGAAAAGAAATGGAGGTAGTGACAGATTTTATTTTCCTGGGCTCCAAGATCACCGCAGACGGGGACTGCAGCCAAGAAATTAAAAGACACTTGCTCCTGGGCAGGAAAGCTATGGCAAATCTAGACAGCATACTAAAAAGCAGAGACATCACCCTGCCAACAAAAGTGTGTATAGTCAAGGCTATGGTTTTCCCAGTTGCAATGTATGGCTGTGAAAGCTGGACCATAAGGAAGGCCTCAATCCTTTGGCACTCAGCCTTCCTTATGGTCCAGCTTTC
>NW_025335409.1:12639805-12654618 GCF_004798865.1 Varanus komodoensis | reverse complement strand
TATTTTCCTGGGCTCCAAGATCACCGCAGACGGGGACTGCAGCCAAGAAATTAAAAGACACTTGCTCCTGGGCAGGAAAGCTATGGCAAATCTAGACAGCATACTAAAAAGCAGAGACATCACCCTGCCAACAAAAGTGTGTATAGTCAAGGCTATGGTTTTCCCAGTTGCAATGTATGGCTGTGAAAGCTGGACCATAAGGAAGGCTGAGTGCCAAAGGATTGAGGCCTTTGAATTGCGGTGCTGGAGGAGACTCCTGCGAGTCTCTTGGACCACAAGGCGATCAAACCGGTCGGTCTTAGAGGAGATCAGCCCTAACTGCTCTTTAGAAGGCCAGATACTGAAGATGAAACTCAAATACTTTGGCCGGCTAATTAGAAGGACTCCCTGGAGAAGAGCCTAATGTTGGGAACAAAAGAAAAAGGGGACGGCAGAGAATGAGGTGGCTAGAGGGAGTCACTGAAGCAGTCGGTGTGAGCTTAAGTGGACTCTGCGGGATTGTTGGGACAGGAAGGCCTGGAGGAATGTTGTCCATGGGGTTGTGATGGGTCGGACACAACTTCGCAACTAACAACAACATGACTTCCCTAATTGGACTTCATTTATTTTTAGAAATACAGCTATTTCTATATTTCTGTACACATTCTGACAGCCATGCTCTTTATGTATTTGTTTGTTTACATGTATTTATAGGCCTCCTATAATTGCAGAGGCCTTCCTAAGCAGCTTACAATGAATAAACATAACAACAGAGTAAAAACACTAAAAACCGATTAAAACACAATGAATTAAACATCTATAAAAACCAATTAAAAAGGGCCACAGCATACAGACTAAATGTTCTAAAAAATTCTAAAAAGATATACGTAGGACTAAATCCTAGATTGCCTCCCTCTGGTAGATTCCATGAGCAACTGCTTTAGGGCATAGTCATTTATGACACTGAGAATTTTAACCTATCAGAACTGGAACATGCATTTTTCTAGTCAATGTCCGGGTAAGAAGTACCCCATTATTACAGTACTGCTTTTCTTGGAGTCATCCCTGCTTTATTTCCCATCTAAAGATTACCTCTCCCTTGGGGTCTCTGGAAAACACTGCCAGCCACTTTCTCAGTTGAACAGGAAGACTCATCCAAAAACAGTAGATTTAACATCTAGCCTTTTGTTATTAGCTGAATTGCAAATGAATGAGGTTTCTGTTTTTGGGGGTGGGAATTCATTACATTGCTTGGATTTGGCTCCCAGCCTCCACTCCACTTTGTTATGACCCTGAGTCTGAATTCCATTGAGCGCCACATGCTACAATTAACAGCATCCTTCTCCCATACTACATGCATCAGTCTTTGTGCTGCTGTACCTGACGTGGAAGAAGCTTGTTCGCATGGCACTCATGAGGAATGGATCAGTAGCATGACCGATAATGTGGCACACCCCTTGGGAACCGTTTCCCTTTCACCTCCAAAGCACCAAATCTGGGTTCTGATGAAAACTGAGTGAAAAATGTATGAGAGATTCAGGGAAAAGTGCAGAATGGGAAACAGATGGGTCCGTTTCAGTGTGGTTTGTTGTGGCAAATGTCAGATAATTAGAAAATAAAGTCTAGCTAACAAAACCCTGTGTCAAACAGTTATCTACCACAGTTACCTTTGGTCTCCATGGTGAAGTTCTCCTTGTGCCTGTGGCAGGGGTTCCTTCTCATTCAGGGAAACTTAGCCTTAGCACATGTACTGGAGAGAACGCCTTGGTTCCATCTGTTTTGATGCCTGATTCTAGGAAAATCTCCTGTTTTTTGTCTGCTGACTGTTAGTAATCATTCCTCCCCAGTTCTGAGTTGGATTCTAGAAGAATCTTAATTGTTTAGGCCTTTGGGCAAATTGCTAGTCAATAGGTTTGAGCTGGAAGTGCTTGGCCTGCATAGCTGTGATCCTTCAGATGACCTGACTTTTAGCTTTAGCAGAGACCTGCAAGTCTCTGATTGCAAAATAGAGGTTTCTGTCCCTTGGAGCGGAGTAAGATAGAACCAGTATAGTCTGTCTGAGTGGACTATTCCTAGCCACTCCAGGTCAACCATAGCAGCCTTTTATCAGCTTGGGTTGATATATCAGCTGTGATCCAGGGTGGACAAAAATTGCCTGGGAACAGTTATCCATAATCTAGTAACCTCCTGTTTGGCTTCCTGCAATGCACTGTACATTAGCCTACCTTTGCAGATGATTCAGAAACTTCAGTCAGTTCAATTCAGAACTTTTAGGTCATTAGCTGGCCAATTCAACCATGTGGCGTCAGTGCTTTTTCAGCTGCAGTGGCTGCATTTCCAAACACCATTCAAATTGTTTCTGTTTTCCAATAGCTTGGAACCAGAGTATCTAAAGGTATGTCTCCTCTTGCATGTAACTTTTGAGCATCTTCAGGGGCTGTCCTTTTGGTGCTCCTGCCAAAAAACTAGTCAGGTGGCTACAAGAAAGAGGAACTTCTCAGTAGTGTCAGCACACTTAACAGAATAAACTTCCCAAAGAGGTACACCTGGCACCTACACTATCTTTTTGGCCCCAGACAAAGATTTTTTCATTGTTCCATGGCCTTTTAGAGTCCACATTCTAGGTTATAATGACTGTTTTATCATTTTTTGTGCTCTTTATTTTTGATATTGAATTTTAACTATTTTATATTTAAAATATTTGCATGTTTGCCTGTGTTTTATGTTGGCATTTTAGGCTTTACTTGATTGTAATACACCAGAGAATATTAGTTATTGGACAGATTAGAGTTGAACTAGATAGATGATTGACAGACAGACAGACAGATTTTATCAGAGTGTTCGGGTGATATTTTTCTGGCTATGTTGGAGGCAGTTTGAAAGGTATAGGTATGAATGCACAAGTAATACAAGTGTGCTTCCCTACATGGCAGCTGTTAAATAATACCACTCATAACTTTATTTCATGTAAACATAAAAATTCTATTTAACAAGAGAAGAGTTTCATTTCATAACTTCAGTGTTTGGAGAAGTTTATTTTCAGCAGGTTATTTTCAATATGAATACATTGCATAATGTTAAATCTAAACTCCTTGGTAAATCATTTGATTTTGGCCTTTTTCAGAAATTCTGTATTGATTTGAGAAAATTAGAATACATTGATTTCTCCTATTGCCATCAGCTATCAAATAATTCATTAAAGTACTTGACTTTTAATTGCCATAGACTTACATCTCTCAGTATGGCTGGTTGTTCCAAGGTATGTATGAAATGATAGATTGTATTAGAAATTCTGTTATAAATGTATTGCATTCCTTTGCCTTTAAAATAATTGGTAGTGTTTCCTTTACACGCTAAAGACTTGGAGGTACTGCAACACTGAACTAAACTATTCTGGGCTAAATTGTTTTAGGATTCCATTCAGCCTACCAATCTGAAATGATGGAAGCATTCTTATTGTTAACAATTTTGGAAGATTCAGCCTCAGTTTTTGTTGTTATGTGCCATCAAGTCATATCTGACTTATGACAACCCTGTGAATGCAAGTTCTCCAAAATATCCTATCCATGTCCACCCTGCTCAATTCATGTAAATTAATGGCTGTGGCTTCCTTTATGGAGTCATGCCATCTTATAGATGGTCTTCCTTTTGTTACCTTTGACTTTCCCTAGCTTAATTGTCTCCTCCAGGAAATTTTGCCTTCTCATGATGTCCCCAAAGTATGTCAGCCTCAGTTTTGTTGCTAGGACAGTTTCGGGTTGGTTAGGTGTAAGACCCACTTGCTTTTTCTGTCGGATATGTTCTGTTATGTTCCATTTGGCTTTGGACTAAAAGCAGATAAGTCATTTGGCACAACATGTTTTAGAATCACATCATGCTTAAGTGCTTCCAGCGTTTAAATAAAAAAAAATTCCCTAAAAGATATGCTTTCACGTTTTGAATCCCAAATTGGCTAAAACCTCCTTCCTCTTGACAGTTCCTTTGTTTTGCAGTGTATATTGATTTTGCTTTTTTACAGATAACTGACACAGGTATCCAGTTTGTGGCTGCTGGTTGCACTTATCTTCATTATTTGGACATCTCAGGTTGCATAAATATCACTGACAAAGGACTAAAATGTCTGATTAAAGGTTGTCTTCAACTCAGAATTCTCAAGATGCTATACTGCACAAATATTACCAGGTAAGGATCTATAAGGCCACTATTTAGATCACTTAAGAGAGCAATCTTTGGGTCCCTGGGCAACCTTCCAAGGGGCCATAGGCTGAATTGGAAAATCTGATCTGAACAGGTATAGTCTTCATTCTTGGAAGGCAGTGTCAGAGTTCTTATCCCTGACCTCTTACAGCTGGTGGAGGAAACTACACCAGATGCCTCTCTGAGATTGGAAAATTGGCTTTGAAAGGGGGGTAAAAGAGCATTTCAACAGCTGGGAAGGGGAGAAAACCAAAGAGGCAAGGATATAATAAAGCCTGAGTCTACCCCAGACTCTTTTCCTCCCCCTTTAATGTATCCTTGTTAGGCAGGCTAAAAAGTCTTTCTATAAATGAATGAATGAATGAAATTGGAAGATGTGGAAGCAAAGATCACCCATGCTAGCTTCATCCCAGGAGAACACAGGCATCCAAGTACAGAGGCTTCCAAGCAGCAAGAGTGCAGTCCATAGGACTGTATCCTAGAAATGTATTCATCACATTCCAGAAGAATAAATAACATTCCCAATAACAAAATGTTATCACTAATGAGCTTGTAACTGAAGCAGAAAACAAAAAAAACAAGGTATGCTATGTCCGATTAACTTGTAGGAAAAAATATATGGTGGTGGGGCTGGGGGCAAGCTTTTTGCCTAAATACACCAAAGATTCAAGGCTCTATTGAGGTTGAATAAGCTTTTCAGAGCTCCATGTCCTTCATTAGCAGAGAATATGCTGTAGGTATAGAGTTAACATGAAAGTCACATTTTGATATGTTAAATGAGTAAGTGTTCAACATTTATTTGCATTTTAAAAAGCTGTATAGAATTTCAATGCTTGAGTAATGCAGCTGACAAAAAGAGACCTTTTGAACAATAGTTACAATAAAGCCCATCCATTAGCAAATCAAGAGTGTCTAGAAATGTTAATCAGAGCAATATATAGTAACTATATGGCAAATATATGATATCATGATCATCTTACACATTGTATCAGTGAGCATCACTGATTGACCTGCTCTGGAAAGTACTGCTTTTCCTCAGTTCTGGTGTTGCACTAGGAAGCAACTCCTTCCTGTAGCACTAGCATTAGATTCCACTGGCACAACAGAAGCACTGCAAGTGCAATGGCTGTATAGGATATTGCCCAGAGGTACATTCTAGCAGGAACAATATTTATCCCTATTTTTTTAAAAAAATGATTGCATCAATGTGCAACTGGAGAGTGAATTCCCAGGAAACTTTACCTAACTGAAACAAGACAGTGATTCCAAACAGTCTATAGTTAAGTCATGCATTTTTTTAAATGGGAGATGTATAACAGAAGGAATTGGAGGGCTGTGCCTTCTGGGATAGAAAAGATAGAAAAATTCCTATTCATATCAATTTTAGAAACTGTTAAGCCGACTGAGAGGCTTATTCAGATTCAGGACTACAACGAAGTGAAAACTGATAAGGTCCCCTCTCCTGCTGGGTCATGTTCCAGAATACCTATTTACTTTTTAAGAGCCATTGACACAGTACCTAATTAGATGAACTGGATGTTTTCTAGTTTGGCCCTGGTAGTGCTAACAGGAGGTACTCTTGTAATGCAAGTAGCCCCTTTGTGAAAAATTGTTGCTGAAACCATAGCACACAGAAAGTCCTCCTCCCCATTTTCCACAGTCCTGAGGATGCTTAGGATTCCCTGGAGCTGCTAGCTGTATAACAAAATGTGTATTTTAGTTGCATTCCCACAGCTAACACTGTTAGCTTGACTTTCAAAGCTATAATACTTCTTATATCATTTCTATGATAAGCCCCATGAACAGTAACATGTCTTCGTGCATATTCCATGCCATAGCTGCAATGGCAGTGGGTGAGGAGTTTAGGTGACAAACAGCAATCAGCTCTCATATATCATTGATGTATGATGTAAACATTGATGTTTACATTTTGTGCAAGAGATGGTTTTCAAAGGATTTAGTAGTATCTTGCACATTTTTATTTCAGACAAGCAGTTTTAAAAAGTGTATCAAAACTTCAGAAATATGAATACAGTGATGATGACCCCCCTCTGTGGTTTCGTGATACCAGTGGTGACTCATTCATTCCAAAGAAGCACAAAAAACCACGACACAGTGTAGCAGCAGTTCAGCAGATAGTAGCACCTCCAACAGAAAAAGTCTTGGAGATCCATAAACCCAACACAGAAGACCTTCCAGCAGAAACAAGTTTGGAAGTCAGTAGGCCTTCCACAGATGAACATCCAGGTGAAAAACAGAAGCCAAATGATATTTAAGTACAAAAATTAAAAGAACAACTTCTTTATTTTTATTGGACCATCTAGTACTGTTTCCTTTTGAGGGAGAATATTTGTAATTGGATATTGTTTGCCAGAATGATTCATACTTACTATCTTAAGTACAGTGTAGTAAACATTATGCTTTGTTCTGAAAACAAATATATTTTTGTGTATCAGTAACTAATATTATTTGACTATGCTGCAGTACTGTGTATATTTGCTTTCTCCAATACAAGCTTAAAAACATGAAGTTGATGGCTTTATCATTATGAAAATGCTATCATGGCATTCTATCCCTTGGTAAGCTGAGAATTTTTCAAATTTCATTATATTCAAATGTCATTATATTTATCCTTTAAGAAGACAAAATATGTTTCTGGATATAATGTCAAACTTATATGTACACTGCCCATAGATAAATTGTATCCTTTTCTTTAAATAACTGTTTGCATGCCAGTCAGTCTCACTCCACAGGTTATCTACAATAAAAAAATGAAACACACTTTCGGGGGGGGGGGATATAAATAATTTTTATTTACAATATGGGCCACAAGAGGACATATGTACTGTTCCAAAACAAGTCTCCCATTCAGTGCCTAGCGCCAACCTGCTTAGTTGCCACATGGTCATTACCTTCACATTATACCCAGCAACTTAGAAAGAATAGCTCTTCTCCTGAAACAAGAACCTACCTTCCACTATTTTGAAATGGACAATGGAGGACTGATAGTAGCATGGCTAAGTGCTTTCCCTTTATCAGCCTCTGAGTATTTAAAACACTTTATGGGCAACTCAAACTCAGTGGGCACACATGGCTGGATCAAGGCCGTGATGAACCTCCAGGCTAGCCATCTATACTAAGCCCCCTTCTCTGCCTTTAATTCTGACCTTGCACATGGTATTTATATGCTTGCACACAATCAATAATGTACAACAATGCATAAACATTTTTATTACTAGGTATTTTTGTTAGGAACATTTTTCTTGCTTTCATGGAAGCAGAAGAGTAACATCTCTTCCACTGAGAGCTCAAATACAAATACAAGCGTTCCATCCTAGAGTACCCAGAAAGCAAACATTGAACCCCACCCCTCCCCACACACACACACACTGAAGGAAACCAAACTGCCTTATTCAGATGCAAAACCAAAAGACAAGTAAATGGCTCTTATTTTTCACTGATTGACACTGGGCCCGCCAGTTCTTCTCAGTCTAACTTATTTCACAGGATAAATGCAATAAAAAACCTCCCTTGTATGTAAAATGGCCTACTATGCATGGCCTACCCATATGCCTCCATCTTCTGTAAACAAACTCAAAGACACATTACTGATACCAAAACACCAAAGAATCTGATGCCACCTTAGGGATTAATACATTTATTGTGGCATAAGTTTTTGAGGACAACAGCACATTTCACTGGTGTGTGGAGTTTTATGGGGAGCTTCAGGTTCATATGCAGTGTATATGAGTCACAGAGGAGCAAAAAAGGGTCCAAGTCCCTGTGACATATGGGGTTATTCTATACTTACTCATAACAGATGTCGATCCCAACTATGACTTTACTCGTTGGCTAAACACACTGAAGAAATCTAGATTACTTGGAAATCATTTGTCCATTTATTAGAAAAGAACTGTAATGGGCCAAATGTTTTGTCACAGTGTACAAGACATTTCATAAGTTCTACAAGGGCTAGAGACTTGCTTTCTCTGTGTGTGTGTGTGTGTCTATCTCTCTTGAAAGCTAGGGGCTAACTAGTGCCGCCCCCCCCCTCAGATCATGGGAAGTTGGCTGAATTGTCCTCCTTGCTTTGGTTAATTCAGCTATGTGGATACAGGAGAAGTAATTGTCTTGGCAATGATATCATGGGTGCTAGCTTGTTAGTCCTAGTTGAATTTGCCAGTAATGGAAGTGAGAAATCAATTGGTCAGTGATGGAAATGCTACAGGAATACCAGCATGTAAGGTACAAACAAACAGAATATAAGCATTCTTCCACATCCATGACACTAGCTTCATTTCTAGAGGATCAGCTATGTCTCAAAGATTAATGCATTTACTGTGGCATAAGCTTCATTACAGTCCATTTCAAACTTCTAACAGTTACAAAAGAAATAGGTTACACGTTTTAACTTCTTTTAAAAAGTTCTCTCCACTGCTTAGAGTGAGCACCTTTGTTCACTCCTGTCAGAATCTCGGAATCTCAATTTGAGAAGAGGAAATAAAACTCGGGTTCGTGGGAAAGACCCAAGTGTCCAGACCATCTGAGGTTTTATTGTATTTACCCCAAGGTTCCCGCGGTACTCATGATAATGCATGCATTACCAGGCAGGCAGAGATGAACTCTGCTGCCAAGCTTCAATACCATTACAGGACATTTATAGGTACACAGGTACAGGGCAATTGATGACAGAATGCAGAGATTACAATAAGATTCTGAGGTCATCACATACAGAACAGATAAAGAAATGTCAGTCAATCACACTGTAACAATGAGATTACAATATTTCTAATTGTCTGTATTGACACTTTAGTTGAGTAACTTGAACCCATCGCCAGGTCTGCTCAGTCATGCAAATTCAAGCTACTAGAAACTATTCATGATAAGCTCAGACCCTTATCTCGACTCTAAACATTCTGCATTGATCAGGGCACATGAAGCCCTCTGGGCTATCAAAAGATTATTGTAAACTGAATTCCAAGAATGACTATTTACAATGTATATTTGGGCTAAAATGGCCTGTCTGCTGTAGCCTACAGCTAAAGGTGAGAGAAAGGAGCGGGGGAGGAAGGCCATTTTCAACAGTGACAGCTTGGTTTTGAGAAGGAAGACAGGATTTGATCCCACAATGCAAAGGCACACAGGATTAATGCTTTTCAGACAGGATTTATCCACATTTTCCCAACACTTCCCACTTCTATGTCAGCCCCTTTTTCAGTCTAGCAGACAACAAACCACACAATCCTATGCATGTCTACTCTGAAGTTAGTTCACTATTTTTCAGTTGGGTTTGCTCTTGGGTTAATTTCTAAGTCCCATATGGGAGCAAAGCATAGCACTTAGCCACCTGTGTTTATATGCTGCGTCTTTTTGTTTTTCACAGTGCCTTTCATGTTTTTCACAGTGGCTGTGTTCACTCAACACAATAAGCAACTCTGCATGGTTGCTATGATTCAGTTTTTTGCCATGATATACCCAATAGACAATCCTTCTGCTGTTGGCACATATCCCATCAGCCACTGTGCCTGAAACTCAATCCCAGGGCACATCATTCCCTGCCTATGTTGCCTGCCTCTTCCTCATTGGTCTGCACAGAGGGACTGAATGGCTGAAGCAACTCCTGCAGTTGCCACTCTTTTCAGAGGGCTCTGTGATACTTGCATACCAGAACTGTAGAAAACATGATCCTGGGTTCAGACAACATAGTGGTACAAAGAAACCATAGAACAAACTGTTGTTTCTTATAGTGGTTTCTAAAGACTGAACTACCAAAATGAAATACTGAGACTGGGTTCAGACAACTCAATAGACCAGGAATGGTTAAAAAAACAAAATCCAGCCATTATCTCCCTTTTAGGGTGGATTTTAACATGACATTACTTCAGTTCTCAAAGATGCCTTTGGTTGGATTCAGATTCAAGCCACAATCCTACATCTTCTGGTATAACCCATAGTATTATTTGGAGCTAGGATTCTCCCTGGCGGCTAGTACCAAAGGAAAAAACCCATGCTGTCTTCCTCTCCAAGGTGTAACAATTGGGACTCAGAGAGGTGGAAAAGAAGCATGCCAGGAGTAGGGAGGGAAAGAAGCTGGGGCTGATAGCTTACTCCACTTCCTGTCAAAGTCCCAACCTCCTACTCTCCTGCACACTTAATCTAAAAGGCAGAAAACAGCTGTCTGGATAAACTACACCACATGAGTGTTAGGCACGACTCTCCAGGCTATAGATTAGCATGACAGGACTAGCTATCAGAATGTCTATCAGCTGTCTCGGGGCATTCATGATAGGCATGACTCTCCAGGCTATAGATTAGCATGACAGCACTAGCATATCAGGATGTCTATCAGCTGTCTCAGGGCATTCCCTCAGAAAATAGAAAAAAGCTTGCCAAAGGCGTAATGGGCAAAGCTTTTCTAAAAGGTGTAAATTAAAAAGATAAGACTGCTAACCGATCTGCTTCTGTATCTCACTTGCTTAACTGCTGCCTACGTGACTTTGTAACTTCCCATTGTTCCCATATTTGTCTGCAAGCTGATTGTAAAAGTATAAAAATCCCGTTGCCATTCTGCCAGGCACCGCATTCTTACTAGAATGTTGGTCCCTGCAGGTAATAAACTCTTAAAAATACCAACTGGTCTCTGGTCTCATCTGCAAAACCGCAGGATACAACATTTGGAGGCCCCAGCGAGATCTTGAGACCAGCGGTCTGGCCTCCCTCGACTCCGGGGACAGGCCCTGTAGGTGTTTCTTAGCCTTTTACCCCGGCTCGGTGGGATGTCTGACTAGCCGAAAGAGGAGTAATCGGTAAGTGCGCACGGCGGTTATCCGCCTACTCTGTTCTTTTCTGAATATCTGCAGAGCTGGTATTGGAAAGAAAGGCCTGCTGGACGCAGCGTATGGGCCACTTTCCAGTCTGGGGGCGAGACGTCGTTCCCCAGCCTCAGTTCCTGTTTAGGATGTGTGTTTGTTTAGATTGTCTGTTTTGTCGTCTGTTTTGTTGGGCTGACACTTGGAATTCTCGGTATGGTTTATGTCCCGTTCTATTGTTGCTGTCTGTGTCTTCTGCCTTGTCTGTTTGTATTGTAAAGTGTTCCCCTTTCTGGGAGGTAGGCATAGGCCAGAGTGGGTTTTGGGGGTTCCTCAGGAAATAGAAACTCTCCACGCAGCCGCACCAATCTGTCCCCTTCAGGGCAGGGTTGAAAGCAAGGGCGTGGATGGGTGTTCTTGCCCCTGAGATGAGAATGTGTGAACCTGGCTTTGTTTGAGATACAGATTGATGAGGTCATTGGTCTGAGCCCAAGCATGGCTGAGTCCGGCTGGGAAAAAGGTGATGATCAGGGAAATGTGTGTGTGAGATTTTTCCTTCCCCATTCCTTCTATATCAGCCAGAACTGGGAAGTAAGGAAATATGTGGCCCTTGAATTGGGCTAACACAGGTCCTACCCAGTCTTCTGGACATCCTCAATAAGCTTATCCTGTGTGAAAGCCCTGTGTGAAAGAGGGGTTATATAGAAACATTTTTATGCAGGTCCTTTCCTTGTCAGAAACCGGGAACACTGTTTTAATGTCTTTAATGCAAGCTTTTCTGCCTCTTGCATTAAATGCAAGTTTTTCTGCCTTACAGCCCTCCTAGATAGGAAGATTTTCTTGTTAGATTAAATAATGGTATTTGAAATTCCAGGAGGGGATGCTGATGGGCAGATGAAAGAAGAAAAAAAAATGCTTTCTTTGCAAGTTCCTGGGGAGGATTTTATGGTTCTGGGATAGCTTTTGGGTTGTACTTTGGAGTATGTTTGTGAAGGAAGGCATGGCAAGAAAGGAAGAGGATTTGTTCAGGAGGAAACACGTGCAAAAAGAAAGCACTGTGGTGTGGTTGTAATTTCATGGGGTTTGGATTGGAATTTTGTAGATGTTGTAAGTAGAAAGTAAAGGCAAGTGAGCAGATGGATTGTGGAAATGAAAGAAAAGGAAGCAAAAGTGAAGCAAAGATGCAGAAAGGAAGGGTTTTCTTATGTGATGAGGTTTTGGAGAAATAGTGGAAATTGGTTGGTTTTTTCCTCCCCCTGTTGAACTTGCAGCTGTTTGGAATGTGAGGTGTGAGTGAAAGGCAAAAAGATTTTTATTCTGGATGTTGTGTGTATGCCATGTGAGAATAAGTGTGACAGGAATTCCTTGATTCAGGGGGTGCATGGTGCTTGGTATGTGAGAGAATTTTAAGAGTTTTGGTAAATGGTGATTTGGTACTTTTTCTACGGAAAAAAATATGGGAAGGAATGTGTACCTTTTGGAGTAAAGACAAGAAAAATGAGAAAAAAAGAGGAATAGTCTACCTTGCTAAGAGCACTCCCGTTATTTAAAGAGACAGTAACTGCAGCCTCTTCTCTGGATTTGGTCTGGCCAACTGAATTTAGGAGGAATTTGTGCTGGAAAATTTGGATGTCTTGGCTCTGTGGGCTTGGCTATTCCACAGAGCCAAGAAAAGGGGGGATGCACTGGCAGGAAGATACCACAAACACCACTTTGTGAGTACTGCAGAAGCAGCACACACAGCCTCTGAGCATGTGCAGAGCTCAAAGCACTTTGGGAAGTTTGAGCAGCTCTGCTTCTAGCCACAGATTGGAGGCGGGCTTGCACTAGTTCTCAAAAGAAAGTCTTTGAGTCTCTAGAAAACTCTCAAAGGAAATCTTGGTGTCTTGAAAATAAATAAGAGTTGTGTAACTGAGGCATTTGAGGTCCTCTGAGTGTTCAAAGCTTGTATTGCCTCAGGAAAAATTCTGCCTGGGAAGGGTTGGGTTAAAACAAAGACCCTTAAGCACTCTCAATGAGTCACTAGGGGATTTTTTAAGGAAGGGAATCCTCCCAAAAAAGCAATGTTGTGAGCATGTGATTTGTGTCGGCCATCAAGAGTTTTCCCTCTCCAATAACTTCTATTTTTCTATGCAACATGGATCTGGGTCTTATATATGTGTGTGGGTATAAGTTCTGAATTCTGAGTATACCATTTTGTTGTTTGCTATGTTACAACTGAAGGATTGGGAGGGAATGGATGAAACTCTGGGGCTGTGTATGTGTGTGCGTGCATGCGCATGCAGTGGGAAGAGATTCTTTTCAAAATCTATGAGGCTACTTTTCCCTTTGGTGTTCAACAGAAAGTTTTGTTTCCTTTTTCCTTTTGCAATGTTGCCAAATATTAATGATAGTGATATTGCTGTTACTGTTGTTACTGGTATTGATGGTGCTAAAAAAATTTTTTTCCCTTACAGTAGCCTAATGTTTGTTGGGGACTGAGCCCATTTGCCAGCCCAAGGATGTGGGCAGCTGAAATGGCAAGTTCTCAAAACTTCTTTCCATGAACATAAGCACTCATATGTTCATCTAAAATGGGCAAGCATTGATTGTTAGATGAAATGTGTGTTAGTTCAGGTTTGTTTGTGTTAACAATGGGTTGGTGCATTTTGCATCTATGTGGGAGAGTATCATCTCTGTAATAAGAAATTGTGTAAAACTGTTCTCATTGTCCAGCAGAAAGCACATTTCTCTTTAGCCTAGACAAGCAACAGGTTCGTGCAACACCAGTTCAACAAAGGATTTATTTTGTGTGCATTTCTGCATTGGTTGGATTGATTTATAACTGGAAACAGCAGAACCCCCCCTTCTCTGAAAAACCACAAGGTCTGATTTCGTTGTTAGAGACAGTTTTTCACACTCATCGTCCCACTTGGGACGGCTGTCAGCAACTCTTGCAGGTTCTTTTTACTTCCGAGGAGCGTGATCGGATTCACCTCGAGGCTTGGAAGCAGGTGCTTGGCACAGATGGCCAACCCACCACTGACCTGGTTATTTTGGAAACGCGCCTCCCGGCCCAACAACCCAACTGGGACCCAAATACCGGCCCCGGGGAAGGAGTTTTAACCAGGTACCGTCAACTTCTTTTGCAGGGCCTTCGTGGCACAGCCCGAAAGCCCACTAACCTGTCTAAGGTGAGTGGAGTCGTTCAAGGACTCCGGGAGTCCCCGGCCTCATACCTAGAGCGTCTGCTTGAGGCATACAGGCAATATACACCTATAGACCCCTGGGCGCCCGAGAACGCGAGGGCTATTAACATAGCCTTTGTAGGACAGTCGGCCCCAGACATTAGAAAAAAAAGATTCAGAAACTAGATGGGTTTGAAGGTAAAAATCTTAGCGAATTAGTTGAAATAGCTCAGAAGTACCTTGCAGATCGCCGTGGAATACCCCTCTGTTGCCAGTCAAGAAACCCGGCTCTGAAGATTACCGACCTGTCCAGGACTTGCGTGAGGTAAAATGCCCGGGTAGAAACTGTTCATCCTACTGTGCCCACTCCCTACACTCTACTCAGTCAACTCCCCCCAGACCGGGAGTGGTATTCGGTTTTGGACTTGAAGGATGCTTTCTTCTGCATACCCTTGGCCCCGGTGAGTCAGCCCCATTTTGCTTTCGAGTGGACTGATCCTGACAGGGGCTTCTCGGGCCAACTGACCTGGACCCGGCTGCCGCAAGGGTTTAAGAACTCCCCTACCCTCTTCGACGAGGCACTGAGCAAGGATCTCTTCCCCTTCCGAAACGCGCATCCCGAGGTTACCCTCTTGCAATATGTAGACGATTTGCTCCTGGC
>NW_025335409.1:12492073-12639705 GCF_004798865.1 Varanus komodoensis | reverse complement strand
TCTCCTCCTTGGTCAGCCCCTACTGGGATTGTTTTTCTGCCTTATTTTTGGCCCTGTCCTGCTCTGTTGGCTAACCCGATTCATTCAAAAACGCGTCAAGGTGGTCAAACTCCTAACGCTCCACGCCAGGGCACAATTAGGGTTCGATGGCTACCGCTCTCTCCCTGCCTCAGAATCAACGATTCGATTCCCTTAAAGACCAGTAGGGAATGTTAGGCACGACTCTCCAGGCTATAGATTAGCATGACAGGACTAGCGTATCAGAATGTCTATCAGCTGTCTCAGGGCATTCATGATAGGCATGACTCTCCAGGCTATAGATTAGCATGACAGCACTAGCATATCAGGATGTCTATCAGCTGTCTCAGGGCATTCCCTCAGAAAATGGAAAAAAGCTTGCCAAAGGCGTAATGGGCAAAGCTTTTCTAAAAGGTGTAAATTAAAAAGATAGACTTACTGCTAACCAATCTGCTTCTGTATCTCACTTGCTTAACTGCTGCCTACGTGACTTTGTAACTTCCCATTGTTCCCATATTTGTCTGCAAGCTGATTGTAAAAGTATAAAAATCCTGTTGCCATTCTGCCAGGCACCGCATTCTTACTAGAATGTTGGTCCCTGCAGGTAATAAACTCCTCTTAAAAATACCAACTGGTCTCTGGTCTCATCTGCAAAACCGCGGGATACAACACTGAGCATATGATGGCAGAGAGAACCTTTGTTGTACCTCACTCTGTGCATTAGATGCACATAAAGCATCTAATGGAGGGTTGCATGCAGCTGGAACAGAAAGCACTGGGTTGTACTCTTAGTCAACCCAAGGAAGACCACCTGAACATAATAATATTTCAGTCTAATCAAAGTACAGCTAAGTCTGACTTACTCTTTCTAAACAATGCCAGCCTTAATCATTTGGATTCCAGGGTTTAATGCTTGGGTGGGGGAAGGGTGCTTTTATTTCTGTATATGTTGTCTCTGCTTTATCCTGGTGCAATATCTCCTAGTCGTACTATTGCCTTTCAATCCCTGTTCTCTGCTGCTCATCATCCCTGTGCACATTTGGAAAATAAATCTTAATATCTTCAGCTAACCCATCAGAGTTTTGAAATGAGCAAGCACAAGGTAAGCTACTGATATTTTGAAAATTATCAATGATTCATCACGCCTACTTGCATTTACTTTGTCTAGACTTACCCAATCCAGTATAATCAGTTGAATTACAAATTGTCTTTGGCTGCAAACTTAATACAAGCTGAAACAGCAAACTATCAAGACTGACTGCACTAAGAATATAGGCTGACATAAATTTGGCAAGACAGCTAATGTCTCTCTTCTTAAAAAGGTGAACCCCACCCTTTGAAAGCACTGCTACCCCTCTCATCTGGGCAGATAAAGAGACCTCCCAGGCAATCTACACAGCTAACACAAATTAACAAGCAATCAGTCTGGGGGAGGTCTGTTTTGTTTTTTGCAGCACTGGCCAAATGGAAACCACTCTCTGGAAGCTAAACCCAGTGCCAGGCAGAGTTAAAAAGATGGTGAGGGTGAAGTAATTTGAAGCCATGAGGCAGGGAGAATCAGAAACACAAAAACAGTACATTGTAATACAAAACTGGTTGAGATCCCACTCTTCACACATTCATGCTAAAGTAGTACCAACATAAAATTCACAGCCATCCTTCTTTGTTTTCCTTGATTTATGTAAGTGAAGATTATTCTTCTATCACAAAGACGTCAAATGCACAGACTGGAACCAGGTTTGACTTTTGAGATAAACTGCACCATTGTGTGTTTCTGCTTTAATACATTTCTCTTTTTCAGCTTGTTGATTCATGTAACCTGAAAGATAAAATAAAAATTAGTAATTTCATGCACTGCCATGAGGCCTTTTTCCTAAGTTTTGATTTTCAAAAGTCAAAAGGGGAGTTAATTGGACATAGTTGGTACATTTTGAAAATACACTTCTGTACCTACTTAGTAGCAAACTAAGGTATTCTATCAGACATAAGTGATTGCAGTTACAGAACCAGGGTACTCACTCAGCATCAACAGTGTATAGAATATTGTCTCAGATCAGCAAAATATTTCCTCTAAACTGAACTTGCTGCTTATGAAATATACAATAAGACACACATCTTAATCCCATTGCTGATTCATAATAAGGTACTGCCCCATGTCTTAATCATACTGCTGCAAGATGGGGAATACATGTCTTTTTTGTGAAACCTACTACAGTGTTGCCAAACCATGGAATTTTTACTCAAAGCCTCAACCCTGATGCTAAAAAGCTTGGTCATAATCCAGCAAGTCTCATTACATATACACAGAGACACAGGCTGCATTTAAAAGCCACTTGGAATAGTATGCAAGCTTATGGATGCTTGGCAAATGAAAATACAGCTCCAGTGCAAATACAGACCTCCCTTCACACTTCTGTGATGCTAAGCCAATGAATGCAAATCAATGCACATCTGGAGCACTGTGTACATCCAATTCTCTTCTGCAAGAGATATCTGTAATGAAAACTGACTGCATATATGCAGATATTTTTCCTCTTATAAGATGGAATGGGGAGAGTTCAATAGAGATGGTTGCGTGACCAAACCACCCACTATATTTACAGAAACTTAAGTATGGGTCTTCCATGTCATGTTCCATCTGGTAAGCTTCAAATCTCACCAGAAATGGGTCAATGTCTTATACTTTAACCCATGATTGTTGATTAAATTGTGTTAATGAGAATGCTTATATTTTACAAATTAAATATTTATCTTTCTGACATGCCTTTAAGATGAAATGTAGATTAAAAACAGAACAAAACTCGGGTAACTCCTCTCTCCACATATTTCTACCTGCCCACTTAGATCCTCTTTGGAACTCCTCCTCCAAATATCCCCCCTCCCCATGAGAGTACAAGGGAAGGGGCTAGGAGGGGGACATTTTTAGCAGTAGCTCCTGCACTACGGAACTCACTCCCAGAGACATAAACTTGGCGCCAGCTCTTCTTTCTTTTAGATGCCAGATGAAAATGTTTTTGTTCAAACAAGCTTTTGGTTAATTTATTTAATTTATAATTTTATATTTTCTTACGGATTATTTAATTTTTGGTTTGTTAATTTCCTGGTTGTATTTGTCATGTTGCATGTGGGTTACATTTTATCATGAGATGATTTATCTATTATTTTATTTGCTTTAATAATTGTTTTATCAACTGTATTGTATGCTGTTTCCAGCATTTGTAAACTGCCTAGAGAATCTTCAAGTTATGGGGTGGCATATAAGTGGAATGAAATAAATAATAAAACCTACATTGGTTACATTAGGGTCCTTGTGAAGAAGGGTGCTATATAACTCAAATAGCAACTGACATCCATAGAATTTTCAAAATAATACCTTTATTATAGCCTTTAGCATGATGCACAGCTTATTTATTTATTTATTTAGGGGACTTCTATGCTGCCCCATTCGCCAAAGCCTCGAGGCGGCTCACAACCATAAATAAATAGAATCCAATAAAACAATATAAATTAACAATATAAATTAAGTCGCCCTGGCCGAGGAATAAAATGAATAAATAATATTAACAATTAAAATAACATTTGAATATGCTGATGATAGTTACCAGCTTTTGGAAAGATACACAACAACAAGAATTTTGATTAGTTCCGAACTCAGATTTTCTGGTAACACCAAACATGAGTGGAAGCTTACATCTCTGAGCTTGCATTCTCAAAATGTGTATTTTAGGAAGTAATTTTAAAATGCACATTTCATGGATTAGTCTATGGCAGAAAGTGCATGTCTGGCGGTGCACTTCCAAAAGAGGTGTATTGCAACGTGTGCTTTTCTCATTCAAATGAAAAGCAAAACAAATCATAATCGAAAATGAGAACACGGTGATCTGCTTTTCAGGGTGCAATTCAGAAAATCTCAGCGAGCTTGAACATGATCCTCCAAACTTTAGTCCTCCTTGGCTTCAAAAGCTACATGCAGATCAGTATTCCACAGTCTGGTGCTTTCTAAATGTGCTGGACTGCAATTCTCAGTCATGTGGCTGAGGATTATGAGTTGTACTCCAACACATCCAGAGGGCACCATAAGGCTTAGGGGAAGGCTTAGACAGTTCAATGGAATTCCATTGATGGATGAAATCCACCATCCATAATGCACACATCTGGGCTCATATCACCCGCTGGACAGAAACCTGCTTCTATACATGGGCCTACCTTGCAAGAGTCCTTTTAAAAACTGTAGCTATCTTCCTTTTCAATGCAAATATATTTCAGGTACAAGAGGATACACATAACAACATGCTTTTGCATATTAGGGATCCAATGAGCTCTTACTCAAACTTAAAGTCTTTTCTTTGATTGTTACAATTATTTCATATCCTGCTAGTATATCTGGCATTATTTGTTTGGTAGATTTATACTGTGCTTTTGACTGCAGTCCTTGAAGTGGCTTGCACCAATTGCAAAAAGCAATGGAGATATTATAAGGAAGGCTCACACTGAAGCAAAGCCAAAACCAGCTTCCCTCTTTTTCCAGATTCAGTGTCACAGGGCGGATACCGTTAGATGGCCTTGGGGTTGGAGAGCAGACAATCCAGATGAAGACTATCTCTTTGGCTATTTTCTTTTCTCCTCTTAATGTCAACTCTCCCTCAAAGACCCATTTTGTGCCTCAAATAACTTCTTTGCTATCAAGCATACATTTCCCCATTTCTACTTGACATCCTAATCCTTCAGGGATTTTGCATATCTGTGCAAAAATATTGTTTTTTGTACAGCTCCTTTTTTCTGGACATTAACAGTTTGTTCATGTTTATGGCCTCACACGTTGAGCATTTTCCACCCAGCACTTATTTTTTTAAAGCCACTCTAGCAGTGAAGATTTAGGTGAAGACAACAATACACAAGCATCTGTTTTCAGAAATTAAAACCAAAGGTCACTCTATACAAACTAGAATCCAGGGGCTTTTCTGTTTCAATCTTATTTTGAAAGTCATCCTCCAAAATCTTTTAAACATCTGGAATTTGAGCACAAGAGCTAATCAAAGCAGAACTGCATTCAAGAGGTTACCACAGCTGGACTCCAGCAAGGGCTTGTAAAATGAATACAGCTGAGTTGGAAAGATGTTATCTGTACAAACTTGTTCAGCATGTGTGCTTGAAATTATTTATGGCAAAAGCACTTAATTGAGGCATCTTTTCTTCCCCCAAGAATTTGCTGTTGAAATGACTCATACCCTATGAGTATAGGGTATGTCAGAATCTAATGTAGTAATTAGATTAGAATCAAATAATTAGATCATGACCTGAGATTGAAAGTGATAAAATTAGCATCCCACTCACAGGAAAAATTATGAAAACCATGTATTTAATCTACAGGATATAAAACTAGGGACAACAAAACAGTAATTACAGTATTCAAAATAATGTTTTTGTTTGTTTTTTGTTTTGCTTTGGATTTAAGATTTACCCTGCCATAATATGAAACAAGGTGCAGCTTCTCATACTCCGAACACTTAACCAAATCCATGCCTTATTTTTACACATGAAAGACTGTCCTGTTTAGAATTCAGTATAATGTAATGTACTTGGGGACCAGCTCTCTCCATCAAAGAATTTTGTAAGTGAAAAAGTACTATCTAGAAAACCCATCTGAGTAATCATACTTCACCTCCACTTGAGTTGTTAGATGCTACATTGACATGAGTTCTGTGTTTAAAGCAAAAGAACTGATGTTATTCCAACAATTATATCAAGTGGAAGGGAAAAGACAATAGGTGCTTATGAAGACTGGCGACTTTGTAAAGTGCTTACTATTATTGTCTTTGTTTTGCTTACAGTAAAAACAACACACATGTTGTGTTATGTTCAAAGATTCGAGTTCAGTTTATTTGCACTTGATTGAGAAGGGCTACTAATATCCTGGATTCTGTTGCAGAGTGCTGACTCAAGTGGGAGACTTATGTCAGTCCTTCTGCAAGTCAGTATAAGTCTTGAGATGGTAGACCTTGCCCTGAGTGTATAGCTGTATACATATGTCTAGTACACAGGAGGCATTTATGTCCCAATACCATGAGGGTTGCAGTGCTATGTAATACGGTGTGTAAATAAGTAACAGTGACACGTGTGTAACAACTGCTGCCATTTGATGGTGTCAGAATCTAGGTGGGGCTAGAATCTAAGAGGTTCCGGTCCACAATTGTTCTCCATCTGGCCCATCAAGGTTGCCCAACTCAAGTCTGACCTCAAACCACCATCTCCTGGCCTAGAAGGCTAAGGAAATGGGGAACAGTCAGAGGGAGGGATCTGTGATTGGAGATAGCAAGGGGATTTTTCTTAGCATGCTCCATCATCACCAGTGAGGGAAGGCATGGGGCTGGTGCAACCAGGAACCCAACCAGCACTGGCAGGTGCGTCTCCTCCTCCTAGGGCCAGATGAGCTGAGAGAGGCATTGAAGTCTGTGCCTTTCCCAGCATGGAGAAAGGCAAAATGAGAAGAACAAGGACATCAGTGACTGTGGTCACAATCACTTATGTCATCTGGTTGTGAAACACACAGTGGGAAACAATTTAGTACTCCCAACTCAAATTGGTTCCTAGCCCTGAAACCCTGAACTAGGTAATTCCAAGAAACAAAAGTGTGTAACCATCTTTAACCAACCTGATTGATGTACCACTTTCCGTAACATCAGACTTCATGGTAGGTCTGATATGAACATGGCCAAGAGACAAGTGACTCACATGGTTGATGTGTGACAGCTTTGCTCACTTCCTAAGTCATTCATACAGAAGTGTGTGAAGTACGTCAAAACAGAGAACTGTGGTTGACTTTGTCTTAGTCTGTGGTTGCTCTTGCTTCACCTGTCACTGAAGAGTAAAGTCCTATCCCTCTTGTTACTACATTCTTGGTTTGCAGAGGAGATGTTTAATTTGTGCTCACAGTTTTAAAAGTGCATCCATACTCCATATAGTTATGACCATATTTATTTTACTTGGGTATTTTTCACCCCGCTCAATACGTAGTGTGTCCCTGGAAAGCTTACAATTCAAATCCAATAAATACATATATACCCAGATAATACAAATGATCTATATGGCACCTAGTGTTGCTTCAAGGGGGTCAGTAAAATATTTGACCTTTTCTTTGAAGTTATCCTATTTCCTTTAAGAACAAGGGGATTTTAAAGTCTGTTGACAAGTCTCAAGCCATCCACTGAGCATAAATTCATAAATTAGTTTTATTTAATGCATGAAAATATATTCTTCATCTTACAATATCAGGGCATTATAGAAAATATAATTAAAACCTTAATATACTAAGCAATAAAAAGTGATAAAGCTAATGTGATAAAAAGCAGAAGATACATCCTTGAAAGTGCCTTCATTATTTTTTCCTCTGGAGTATATATGAACAGATGGAGGAATCCACTTATTAATTTGCAATTGCTACAGTACTAAGATAAGGCAGCATAAAAATGCTATAAATTGCTTCCTTGCACTTTCTATCTGTCCAAATGTAGCTGGCAAGCATGTAATTTACATAGCTGGCCTCCATGTTGATATATTGAATCTACAATGCACTGTATCTTCTGGAAGAAAAGGCCTGGTTAGCTTCTTGCACTTGTATCTGGGAAACCTCTATGCTAAATCATCAAAGGGAATCTCTGCTAGAACTGCTAGGGGTGGTTTATTTTTACATTTGCTAGCTAACTTTTCTAAAACAAAATTCTCTAAACATGTTTCTCTTTGTTGATACGAAGGTGACAGAATTCTTAGCAGGGCCGTTCTTCTTAAAACGAGGGGAGGCCGAGTTGCTCCCTTATTCCTAATAGGAACATTCTTTTACACTAACATTAAAGGGTCAAGATATTTTAAGCCTCACTCAACATGCTCCTTAACGGGATACATTAGAAACACCCACAATGACCCATTTTGTACGTAATGGCAGCAAGTCATGGGCTGATTAAGCAAGTCATGATGGCAGCAAGTCATGGCCTGAATAGCCCACAGTTAATTAACCCATGATTTGTCACATCATGTTCCTGCACAAGCTACTATATTTTGCACAAATTCAGATCAGCCCAATTCAAGGCTGTCCTGAGACTTGCAAACCCAGACAACCCAAACCTGCAATTAATGAAGAACTGAATTCATGACCCTTCCAATGAAATTTTGCAGGATTATTTTTAGTAAATCTGGACACAAAATTGCTTGGTTGGGGAACATAAAATAACTGATAGAAATAGAAGTTCTGTAACAGCTGTTTAAGACCTTCCCTGACTATATCATGTTTGTTTTTTAAATTCTATTACATTTTCGTGGACAACAGTTTGATCAATGAAGCACAAGTAATATTGAATTGCATTCAATATTGCCCTCCAAATTTACAATTGTCTCCTTACATGGGCAAACCATGGTGAGCCTTGGGCCTCAGCATCCCCCTTCCATCTTTTCACATGTCAAAGTAGATTGAAAGCTTCTGGTTGTTAATTTTAGCTAACCAGACTTCCCTTTTACTTCTGAACACAGGAACGCTGAACACTTTAACCAGGGATAAATAATAATGTTTCTCAATCCAAGAATCAAATTGGTTCTGGGCAAGCCTGCAGCGGGTGGTGCCACACCCCCCGGGGGGTACCCCTCTGCTGGCATGTAGCCCCAACATGATTATCAAGAACCCATTCTCTCCCTCACACACGCACTCCTACCACCCCTCCCCTACTGCTATCAAGTTTCTAAAAACCACCACTGATGACAGTGGAGGTTTTTTAAGCCTGCTTGCAGTGGTTTTTCAGCAGGGGTGGATTTTCAGTAGGGCTCACAGGGTATTTTTAAAAATACTCATTTTCAGCTGGTTCTGGTTCACAGATAACCATTCTGTGAACCAGAATCAAGCATGGCTTACAATCCTGGCTTGTTCACTAAACATAGTTCCTTGACTTTGGTTATAAGAGAACTGATTAGTTTAAAATTACCAAATCATAGTCCAGCATGCACTGAAGATAAGAAGGGAGTGTGGGGATGAGAGTGTGAGCTCAGGGTTTGCTGTAGCTCATAATTTGATATTACCTTGAAACTGGGTCCATGTCATACTAAAGCATTTTCCTGCAACTAATCATGGGTCAACTTCAAGTCAACTAAATATTCATAGATATTAAATAAATAAATTTGAAAGGATATATAGCAGAAGACCAGAAGGAAAGAAGAAAGTTAGTGAGAAATGGGCTTCCCTAGAATGGATTTTTGGTCAGTTTTGCTTTCAGTATCTCATACAGCCTTCCATGTTGGGTTGTGATTTAATAGGCTTGTGTGGGACACACTTGTTTAAATCAGAATCATAAGCAAGTGCATTGGTAAACATAATCCTCAAATGAAAAGTTTTCGAGACTAAAAAGTGATCAGGTATACTTTGCCCATGTGAGTATAATCCATGTCAGATCCTTGATATGCAAAGAATATTATGTACTTTGTGGTATATGGATGGAAGAATACAAGGTATAAGTAAGGATTCTTGATTCAATGGTCAGAAATCCCTCTATGCAATGGTCATCTGGGAAACAAGTTACTGGGCTTCTTTGAATGGAAATAATCTATACCAGCACTTTGCAGGAATGTAAAGTATCAAGACATATTTAGAGCCAGACAAAAACGCTGCATTGAAATGACTTTTAAAATAATTGTTTTACGTTATTAATTTATAGTATCATTTTATTATGCTACAAAATCAAGATTTATAAAAATAAACCTTCAGTGTTTTTATGTTTTTTCTCTATAGTGAGCAAAGAAAATCTTGGATTCATGCTAGTATGTCTACTGTTTCTGGAGCACTACATTCCCAAAGGATATTCAAACACAGAGCAGATCACATTAGGAAAGTCTAAAATAGACTTAATAATCAATTTCTTCTTCCTACCAAAAAATGTCCATTCCCAAGAGATGTACAATTTTAGCCATTTCCCAGAAAGTGCAATATCTCTGAAATAATCTCTTGGTTCAGAAGCTCAAAATAGCTAAAATTGGTTGTGCTGTGTGGCACGGGAATTTTCCATTTAGCAAAGAAATAAGTTCTTTTTTTCAAAACTCCTAATGTTTTGTGCAGCTCAAGCATGACTGCACACAAGCAGTGCTTAGAATTTTTATGAGGAACACCATTCTTCATTGCATTGAACAGGCACAGATACGACGTTGCTCTAGTATCCATGATTAATAGCGTAGCCACATGCCCTATTTTACAGAAAACAGTCCTCTATCTAAAGGCATCCTCTATTTGAGGGGCTGGCACATCCAGCTCCTCATCCTACAGAGCTTTAAGAAGGGAGAGCAGCCAGGTGTGGGTTGTGAGAAAACAACCTTGAAACTGCCCATCAACTGGGGAAAGTTGGTGGGCAGCATCTGGGGAAAGGACTGAGAAGGCCCACAGTATTCTCCACTGTGTTGAAATGTGTTGTATTTCTTTTTAAATTATAGCACTTTCTTCTATGTTTACATCTACACATATGGAGATTTTATCCAACTCAGCATCCTTTCTGGGCTCCCTTTTCAGTGATACAGAAGTAGCCCTTCTAGTGATACCTGGAAGCAGACTGCATAATGCCTGCCTCCTTCCTCATCTGCATCTAAGCATGACCCAGGAACTGATGTCAATTGAAGACTAACAAAGGAGAAGAATCTGGAATATAATCAGATGTATTCCAAGAAAGGGGTTGAACAAATGCTGATAAACACATTGATCATACAGGAATTTGATTCATTAATGAAATCAAGTTTTATTAGGATGATAGTACTAGTCTCACCAGTAACAGTTAAGTGATCCTCTCTGGAAGCACTCTGGATATCTTGCAACTGGATTTCTGGGCTGACCTCAACCTTGTTTCCAGATAACTGCAGATAAGTTTTAAGAGTGGCAGGTACCTTGACAGTAATGGACCCTGTTATGCATAACAATGAAAAAGTTCAAGAAATTAGACATGGCAAGCCTGACCAGTGGCCCCAGAGGAGCAATCAGTGAGGGAAGATGAAGCAGCTGCTTTTGCCCCAAAACAAAATGCTGACTGCATTTCTTGCACCAAGGAGAAAGATTTTTGAACTGCATATGATTTCATCCACATAATGAGTGCTCCATTATTCTATTCAGTGATCATTCCACTATTCTAGGAAGTTTCTAGAGTAATGATCCTTGTGCTAACATCTTACTTTTTCTTGTGAGGAAGGGTCATTAGTTCCTTTTTTATCAGGTAGCCTCAAATTGAACTCTACAATTTCGGAGGAAATCTAAAATGGCAAAATACCAAATGACTTGCACAGAACTGTTGTAAAAAAAAAAAGGAGGGGAGAACCCCTTGCATCCTCTGTTGGAATGTCACTGTCTAAATCAAGACTGGGCAACCCCTGCTGTCCTCCAGTGCAGTTCCTTCCACCATGTGGAACTTGGGAGAGAACCTAACATTGTTTCATTTCCCCCCCTTTTTTGCAAACAAAGCGATCCACAGAGTTGCTGCTACAGAGTGGCTAAAGGGTTAAAATTGGGTTGTCTGCCAGCAATTTTATTTTATCATTTTATTTGTATCCCTCTTTTTTCCTCTCTTGCAAAAAACACAGGTTACATTGTCCCCCTCTCCATTTCATCTTCACAACAAAAACCCTTTGAGATAGCTGAGGAGGAGAGTGAGCGACAACACCAGGGAGATCCATAGCCACATGGATGACTGAGGAATGCTTAGAGTTGTATGATTTTTTCCCCTGTTTAAGCATGTCTAGGATTGTGTCCTAAATTAATTAAATGGTTGGGTTCTTTCTCTCTGAATAGGGGTCCTGTGGATTAAATAGCCAAGAAAAATATAGGCTTCGAAGATTACTAGGCTTCTACATATGGGAGGGCTCCTCTTCATGGATGGGACTGAAATCCGATGGAGCATCCCACTGGCAGGGTGGAGAGCTAGTTTTGCTCATTTCCTCTTCCCCTGCATACCCTCCACAATTATTCCAGGTGGTTCCTAAATGTTCCAGGACACAGGGGAAAGATCAGATCAGGAGTCACTTATCCGCTTCTTCTGTCAGAAGTGTCCATCTGTGCAACTGTGCTCAGGAAACATTCCCATCAGTGTGAGCAAACGCAGGATCCCAGCCAGTAAAAACAGAAGCAATGCATATAAATCTTCTTAACCAGTTTCTTAATAACTTTTTCGTTTCCAACTGCACAAATACTTTTCACATTTCAAGCATGCTTGTTCTGCATTCATGCACAAAAACAGAGTGCATACTATCTTGAAAGAATGTCCCTGACTCTTGGCTTCACTCCAGTAACGCCAGTTTGGGTCTGGACAAGCTGCAGTTGCCAATCCAAGGTAATCCAGCCAAGTAAAAGTCTTGGTCAATGGACCCTCTAAGTTTTCTTCCCTCTTGTGTGGAATCACAGTTGTGTAACGAATTCAGCAAACAACACAGTATCTATCACATATTTATCAGGAAGGAAAACAGGTCCACAGAAATATTGTTCTTGCAGCCTATGCCAAGACATTTCTACACAGTGTACAAATTAATGGTTTACTGGGCCCCAGCAGATATAATATATCACTATGTTTGCATGCAAAGTGCACTTGCAGTGACCCTGAATACAGATTTTGGAAAAAACAAGAGAAAATAATCCAGTAAAAATTAATTGAATATAACAGTAACTAGTGCAAAGCTTTATTATCAGTTTCCACATTTTAATCTAAGGCCACACTCTTAAACACAGTTACTGGAGAGTACGGAGCAAACTATGTGCAATGCTAACTGTGTGCAAAGAATGAATGTGCAGATTAGATAGCCTTGGGGTGGGAGAGGCAAGCAGGATTGGGAGCTTGCTGCAGCTGGAGAAGGGTTAACCTTTTCCTCTACCAATGGCGCTGATGAACATTTTCTCCACACCCTAAAACTGCTGTAAGTTGAAGCCAACCAGTTTTTATCCCAGGCTAATAGTACCTTCATGGAGAGGGGGATTTTTAGTGAAACCATGGCCTGGGGAAAGACTTACCCTGTACTCAACATACTATGTTCCTTATATGGATACTGCAATCCTGCCTATTGACAGTTTTTTAAAAAACTAAGCACTGTAACTGCTTAAATTCAGTTACACATATGTGTGTGATATGTGTTATATCACACATATTTTGGCTCTAAGTACCACTGAACCCAGAAGAACTTACTTGTGAATAAACATGATGAAACTCTAAAAATTCCCTGGTGTTCTTTCCTTTGAATCACATTAAACTTGTCCATTTATTTTATCTGGATTGCTTGGATGGATTAGGGTGTGCCCATGTTCCTATTTTAGCTGAAATTTTACAAGCAGTTTTATATTTTAATTGTTTTTATTATACTGATTGTAAGCTGCATTGAAAGAGGTTGTTCTTAGAGGCTTAGTTCAGAAATCCTTAAATAAATACATGTTAAAACATACTTACTAACCTTTCTGTGTTTTCAAATTAGTTTCCCCCTCTTGACTAATAATATAAACATCTATTGCCCCTTGACATGAAGAAGCTTTCAGGAATCCCTCTGAGGAATCTGAAAAATAAAAGAACATAGATCTGTGCAAATCTAATGAATTAACTGGAATATTTGGTGGAGCTCGTTAACATAGTCTTTTAGAATGATTTGCTTGGGGGTGTATAGAAAGCAGTGTCATGGAGATTTTGTTCCAAAAGAGCAGAGAGAGGGACACAGTGTTCTCTCTATATTTAAACATTACTAGTTAACTTGAATCTCACTGAACACACATAGAGAGAAGACATCTGCATTTGTTCAGACAAGGTAATGTAACTCAGTTCTTGTCAGGATATTCCTTGATAATCACGGATATATTTGTTTTCAGAAGAGCAGCCAAAGGCAAAAGAATGTATGAACTATTTTAAAAGGAGCATGTTTTGAAAAGGACATAGTGATAACAGACATAATATTGCTCTCTAATTGTCCCTGCATACTATTCTGACTTCAAATAAGTAAGCTCCCCCATGTACACACCTAAAACAAAATGTTTGCCTTCTTAGAATATGCAAACAGTTAATGTGCACAAACTGCTGGGAACAAAAGAAGTTTGTTGTTTTCCTTAAACAGCTGAAACCCACACATTATGAAATCTGAAGAGTATCTCAAAATACATGAGAAGTTAAACCCAGATGAACAACAGGAAATGCACTGGCAGTTGAATTGCCAGTAATTTTCCAGTATGTGTTTATCCAAAGAATTTATTAGGAAAGAACAGGAAAAGTTGTATGACAATTTATTAAATATGTGTCCATTTAAGTGTGTTTCTTTTTAATCTTCCTAGTCCTATATATGCAAATAAAGACAGAAACATGTCAACAGAGAGACACACCCAAACAAACCAGAACTGGTTAGAAATTCTTTAAAACACAAATAAGAAAACTGTTTGGAAACTCCCAAACTGGGCAAGAAGTAGGACTTTTAGGGCTTGTGCTTCTACGTTTTGCTGGATTCAGGTAGAGAGTTTTCAGGTTTGTGAAGCAGCAATAACAATCCTACAGAATTAGTTTATAGGTTTGTTTTTCTGTCCACAGATGTGCCAGATCCCCCCACCCCTTCTGACACTGACACACACACAGGGTAGGAAGAAGCCATTACAGGACATTTTTGATAGAACACAGAAATCAACTGGAAAGGAAAATATTAGAAAGAAAAGGAATAGCTGCCAGCAAATGTCATCTGGGAAGGTGACGGTATCATTTGGCTTTCAAGAAATGTTAACTATCCATGCTAAAGTCAGCTCCAATCCTCCCTTATACTCCAAAAGGGGTTTTGTGATGTCTGTCTATGAGAAAAAAGAGGGGAGACTGGCACACAGCCATTGTGGTTGAAGAAAAGTTGTTCTTTGTCAGTATCAGTATCTGCAGAATACACCGAATAGTGTGACAGGGTCTGTGTCTGTGCTGAAGACCTAGAGCAGGGGTCGGCAACCTTTAACACTCAAAGAGTCATTTGACCCCTTTCCCACACAAAAGAAAACACCAGGAGCCGCAAACCCTTTCGACATCTAAAATGAAGATAACATTTGTTGGGAAAATTTGGGTAAATCCTGTCTGAAAAGCATTAAACCTGTGTGCCTTTGCATTGTGGGATCAAATCCTGTCTTCCTTCTCAAAACCAAGCTGTCACTGTTTAAAATGGCATTCCCCCACTCCTTTCTCTCACCTTTAGCTGTAGGCTACAGTAGGCCATTTTAGCCCAAATATCCATTATAAATAGTCGTTGTTGGAATTCAGTTTACAATAATCTTTTGATAGCCCAGAGGGCTTCACGTGCCCTGATCATGCAGAATGTTTAGAGTTGAGATAAGGGTCTGAGCTTATCACGAATAGTTTCTAGTGGCTTGAATTTGCATGTCTGAGCAGACCTGGAGATGGGTTCAAGTTACTCAACTTAAGTGTCAATACTAATCTCATTGTTACAGTGTGATTGACTGACATTTCTTTATCTGTTCTGTATGTGATGACCTCAGAATCTTATTGTAACCTCTGCATTCTGTCATCAATTGCCCTGTACCTGTGTGCCTATAAATGCCCTGTAATGGTATTGAAGCTTTGCAGCGAGTTCATCTCTGCTAGCCCGGTAACTGCATTATTGTGAGTCAACTGTGGGAACCTGGGATAGACAATAAAGACGCGGAGGTTCATAACAATTGATCTTTCCTAAGACCTCGAGTTTTATTTCCTCTTCTCAAATTGAGATTCCGGGATTCTGACACATTGCATATATATATGTGCCAGGGCGACTTCTTTTCCTTTCCTTTCCTTTTCTTCTTTTCTTTTCTAACTTTTCTAACTCCTTTTATATCGTTTATATTTTTTATTTATTTTATATTATTAATTTTAATTTTATATTGTTATTTTTGTATTGTATTTTATTGTGTTGTAAGCTGCCCCGAGGCTTCTGCAAGGGGCGGCATAGAAATGTTCTAATAATAATAATAATAATAATAATAATGATATATCATTTTTACCTTAATGCTATGTATATCTTCATTATAATTTAGCTGCAGCTCTTGTTCAGTCACTAAAAACTGTTATTTTTAATCTTACATTATAAACTAGTAGGACTCCTTTCATATGTTTTGAATAGGAGAACAGCTTCCTGAAGAGTCAAAGTCAGTGCTAAGGGGCTGCATGCATTAAACAGCAAACCCCATAAGTTCGTCAGCAGTAAAAGCAAATGAATCTACCCAAGTAACATTAAATGTTTGGTTTTCTTCAGAAACTTTTCTTTTCTTCGATTTATCCAAGCGCTGTGCCAGCACGGGCTGCGGATCGGCCAGCGGCGGCCGCAGATTGGCGGCAGCTGTGACGCAAGTGACGGAGCTGTAGCAGAGGCATTCAAGAGCCACATGCGGCTCCGGAGCCGCGGGTTGCCGACCCCTGACCTAGAACAAAGCAGGCAGATTATTCTTATTCAATGCATTTTTCTCCTACCCAATAGCCTGAAGGCTCTCTGGGCAGTCAGGGAAGCGAAAAAAGGGCAGGCTGAGCACACTTTGCTGTCTTTGGTGAAGAGCCAGACATTTCTCCTGCATGGAGGCCAACTGGCCTCGCAGTTGAGCCTTGCTTTGACACTAGTGATGGGGCGATGCACTGGAGGGGCAGCAGGCTGGCTTGGGAGGACAGAGTGGTCTCCCCGACACAATCGGATCTGGCCTCGGGCATCTCCCCAAGGCTCACCCACTTGCCTCCCAAGCGTCCGCTGCCCAAGCCAGCCTAATGGAAGGAATAGCCTCAGGATGTAATGCTCAGTAAACACCCATGTGCTCCCAGTCCTCAAGTCAATAGGGGTTTCTGTGTGAAACTGCAAATTCTTAGGGAAACCTTCTACTGAAAGCCTTCCATAAGGCCGCCAGGACAGGATTTTGATTTTTTTTTAAATTAACAAATCAGCATTTATGAGCTTTTCATTGGTGCTGCAAGAGAACTTGGGAGGAAAGAGTGGTGGGAAATATGCATCTTTATTTCTTTTTCTTTTCAAGGCTGGTTGCAGAGATTGTTGGCTGGTTCACAGTCCCAATGTGTATACCAGCCTTCTTCAACCTGGGTGGCCCACAGATGTTTTGGGTCAAGCTCCCAGCATTCCTGGCCATTGGCCATGCTAGTTGGGGCTGATGGGACTTGAAGGCCAGCAAGGATTAAAGAATGCTTTCAACCTAGTCCAGCTAAGGACCTTTCCTGTTTAGCTTTACAGGCACTCCAACTGGGTCTGAGATACTCCAGTGAGGAAAAAAAGTCAGGTACAAGCAAGCAAACATCATCACAGACCCAAAAGTGAATTAAAATGCACATGAACACTCTAATTGTAAATAAAATAAAGTGAAATAAAATAAAGACAAGTAGTGGTTATATGAGAATAAAGTGGAAACTTCTTTATAATTACATTATTCACACTGAAGGACAATGCAACATAACTTTAGGATTACTTAAAAGAAATATGGTTGACCAAGTTGGCATTACAAATGTAGTAAGCCAGATAGCATACTGGGCTTCCAGCAATGTTGTTTGGATAATATGACCCCATCGTCATCCTCTTGAAGTGTGCTTGCCTTTTAAAGCTAAACTAAAACATACTAACATTTCTAAATTTCCCTAGACTTTCCCCAGCAGAATTCATGACAGCAAACAGGTAAACTAAAGCAGACAAGGCAAGTGTAGGGACTTAAGAATTAAACCTGACTCCTTTGTAGTTTAATGTAGATGCTACAGGGACCTCCCCCCGCCCCCCAAGTGATAATTAAAGGCACAGTGCTAAGGAAGTTTAGGCAACATGGCTGGCTGTGGTATGCTCGAAGTTGTTGGAATTTTTCTGTCTGAATTTCCATAGGCTTGAAATAAATAAAACGTTTCTGTGTCGTAAGGGGTTAATTCTGGTAGTCTGATATTAAATCAAAATTTTGCACCCAGTTCCAGAATTTAAAATATAACATCACTCAAGAGGTTAACTGAATTTGAGATTAAAAGAGTTAATCAAATTTGGTTCTAAGATGCCTTCAAGTTTGGAAATGATTCCAAGTTCTAGCTTCAGAAATAAGACAGAATCTCAAGTTTTCAAAATATTCTAAGAATATTCTATTCTATTCTAGAAAGTAAAAGATTGATCTTTTGCAAGTCCAAGTATAAAGGCAAGGATCTAAGAATCTAAAAAGGTTCATAGCCAACCACATCCTTGGGTCCAGTAAAAAAAAAAACAACTGAAGTAAAATGATCAGAGTACAAAGTGAAGAAGTGAAATCGAGTTCTTCCGAAATGTGTTATTATATGCTTGTTATGTAGAGCACAGGGGCAATAAGGGGAGGAATGAGTGATGAGATAATTATCTTCTCATCTAAAATGACATCACCCAATTACCAGTCAGAAGGGAGGTGTTTGCCTATTGTCTATTGCTGGTTGCCTAGCAATTTCAGATTTTATGCCCATGTGTTCCGGGAATGCCTCTGGCATTATTATTTACAGAATAACCTGTTATTTTTTTTCTGGAATGTTGCTAAAGGCCTTCTATCTTGGGGTGTTATCCTGATGGACAAATTTCTCCCTTCCCCATCTTTGAACTTATGGTCATCTTTGCCTCTCCCAGTCTTTGTCCATGCATATTATTATGCCTTCCCAAACTAACAAGCATCGAGTCAGGACCTTCTTCAACACTGATCAGGGCAGGTGTACAACATGAACTAGCCAAAGAAAGCGTTCTCCTCCTACTTGGTAACAACACACATCAGTTCTCCTGCTCCTCTGTTCTTCGTCAGCTTAGTAAAATGCTGCTTGCAATGACCTTGCTGCTGCACTGCAAAAGCCATTTGGAAAAAGGCAGGCACATTTTTCCCTTTCCTTCTGAAGCCAATCTTTATTCAAGGTACTGTTATACTGACGTAATATTAAGTACCATAAAATCAGTTTCAGGGGCTTGTCAGTGATCTGGAATGTATGTTGGGATCGTTTAGGTGGTTTTCTTACAGTCCTCCCCAACCCTCATTCAGGCCATTCAACCATTCCATCTCAGTGGGACTGAGCCTCCTGGAGTTTGAAGTAGGCTCTTCGATCTTTTATTGGCACAATTATGTGACCCCTTTCTATGCCAGACTGACATATGTGGAAACAGACTTCTTTATTCATATTCTTGCTTAGATGAGGAATGACATGCATGTTTCTCTTCCCACATTCAACAGTTGGTGATCTGCATAGAGCTTTTTTTCCCTGAAAAGCTAAAATAGCACTGACCATTTTAGTTGTTTAAAAGTGTTCCACATCTGCAACTGCAGCAACTGTAGCCGCTACTGTATGGATTTGATACTGAACTGATTTCACTATGTTTAAATAGCAACACTGAATATATAGGTACTAGTAGAGAAAAATGGGTACAATACAGCTCACTAATAATAGTATAATTTATGAGGATGATGATGATGAAGTCAGTTCCCACTGCAATCAATGGGATTTCACTTAGCTAGGTCTCACATTTCATTCATTTCAATGGAACTAACTGCACTATCCTTCTCTGGACTGTGCCCATTGGGAATAGAATGACACAAACTTAAATTCAACAGTTTGCACAGTACAGTAATAGTTTAAGGAGCACAAAAAGAAAGGAATCATCCTTGAAGATAAGGCACAGATAGCTTTGATAACTGATGTGGGACTCTTGAAAGATATCAAAGATTTGGTTTTGCTTAACGCAGTAAAAGAAGTGAAAGCAGAAACTGTTTTGATAAGTTTTCTTTCAGTTTAGAAAAAGAACCCAGATTTTGGAGGTGAAGGCATCCAATTAGAAAGTTTGTTCTTGTTCAGTTTTTTACGCTATAGCAATGGAAACTGGGACATGCAGGGCAAAAGAGAAATACTTTACATACCATTTCCAGCAGTTGTTTCTGGAAAATAGTCCTAAAGTGACTTAAATTTAAGTAGATTAGGAACTGCAGGAACCTATAATCAAGAATTAATTCAGGAGTGGCCAGACTTGCTTAACAGCAGACCCAGGTATGGTAAATGTCAGATGTTTGAGAGCTGCGTGTGGGCTCCTGCAGGTGGCGGTAAAGAGTGGTAAGCAGGCACCCACGGGCAGTGGTGGCAGGCAGCAGGCAGGTGTCAGCGGGCACCATCAGAGGCGAGCAGCGAGTCACAAAATAAACTCAAAGAGCCACATGCGATTCTTGAGCCTCCGTTTGACCATGGCTGGATTGATGCTGAATATCAAAGAACGAGAGCGCACACACGTGTGCAACCAACATCCATTCCAAAGAACAGTTAAACTGGTGACTTCCTCTCCAATGATCAATTTTATAATAATAATTATTTCTGTTCCTCTCTGCTTTCCCATTTGCACTGATGAGACATAAAGCTGCTGAACTTAAAGCTGCTGAATTAAGAGAATATAAAGTGTAACAAATCAGTTTAGTACGGCCAGAGGTTCTCAGCATGATCCAGCAAACATTTGGCAAAAAAGGTTTTGTCCCCCACACCCGCCTTTTTCTTTTTTAATAGCAGCCACAGCTGCTGTTCTGATTCAGATGGAGAGAAATAATAATACTTCTGGCAACTGGGCCTATTGGTGGTCAGACTAAGTACTGGGAATTGCTGAATCACATTATGAGGTTATAAAGTTCTAGAAACTGGAAAAGCCGTTGTTACTCTGAGAATGGCCACTTTTCAGAAGTACAGCCCTACTGTAGGCCTTCATGTTTGTCCCTAAACTTTCTCTTCAGCTTTCACCTGTAGTATACTGCCCCTCAGCCTTGGCCCTGGCCCCAAGCCATCATGAATCACTTGCACTAAACTACTTTTTAATACTTGATGGAAGAGATGGTAAAGAAAAAAATCTGGCATCTCAGGGAAGTACACCATGCAAGAAACTGCCACCGGGACATACTAAGGAGAGACTTAAGAGTTACTTCCAGATCCTTTCCCCAAGTAGCTCAGAAAATGGCATTTTGCTAGGCCAAGAGATACTGACTTGGTCAAGGACATCCAACAAGCTTCCGACCTGACCAGGAATTTGAACCTTGATTTCTAATATCAAACCCTCCGTCCCAGACCTTGTGCAATGCAGTATATGATCCAGCAAGGTAATAGCTTTGTGTGAATATTGGCTAAATGCTGTGTTTCAGATTGCCAGAATCCCCAACCCTAACCTAAATATAACTCATTGGTAAAACATACACACATACAGACACAATGCACACATTTTGTGCTTGTTTAGTATTCTTTGTGTGTCAACTTTTTCAGCCATTGCTAGCACAAGACTCTGAACTGTCTTTTGAACCCAGGAGCTTTTAAAATGCATGCTCAGGTTCATGGGGATGGAGAATTGCTGAATACGAAAAACAACCAAAGGTCTGGCAGGAGTGTACTCCTGGATCACATTGTTTCTAGCTTGACAAATACTTTATGGCAGACTGAGCCTTATGCATTTCAACAAATCTTGGAAACAGATACAAATACAAAACAGAAACCACACAAGTGATGTCAGCACAGACTGAAGCTTGGTTTGAGCATTTGGAACATCTGGCATCCTAGGAGGGGATATACTGTCTTGACAATCAATAATGATTGTTCAAATCCAGTATTTTTATCACAAAAGTATTGGCAGACATTGTGCTTGGAAAGCAGCATTATTTCCAGAGAACATATTATTTGGCTTTTTTTCCAAGAAAAAGTTGGACTGCCCAATCTTGACAGTCAGTATCAAAACTCATGGAGCTGAAGTACGTGCAATGGAATGCACAGGAGCAAGTGGCTGTGCAGAAAATCCCAACGCTGCAGTGCACCATTCTGCAGAATTGCTCAACAGAAAGTGTCACTCTTGGCAAACTCCTAGAATTCTCTTTTTCAAAATCCCCCTCTATAATGAAGTGCCAAAAGATGAGGGAACGTGGTAGTATGCTCTGAGCTCATGTGAAGACAGAGCCTCTCTTCTGTGAGTCAAGTCAGAATGCTTGCTCTTCTGCTGCCATAGCAGGACAGGTATATTACTGCTCAGTCACCTCAAACCCGGTTCTATTTCTACCTCACCTGAAAAATCACACCAATTCAACAGGATGAATACAGAGCATCAAGCTGGATCCCATGTGAAATGTACACCTCATGAAAGACAACGAACATTCCCAAGTAATCTGGGGTTCTGCATGGCATCCCTAAAACACTGGAACTCAAACATGTGAGCTAGTTCATACAATGTATTCCCTGTGCATGTGAGGATGCTCAACAAGATCAGAATACATGGTTGTGTGCACAAATATGGCATGACATAATATCTCTGCTATTTAACACACAATCTTACGTGCATTTAGACAGACAAAAGTCCCAAAACTGCCAGCTTCTCAAGCATTGTTGAAGGATTACGTGTGTGAACAAAATGCAGCACGTGAGCTTCTACGGGGGTGCCCTTGGTCTATGGTTGGACAGACCCCAATTCACTAAGGCTGGAGTTATTAGGACAAATTTGACCAGCAGCATTGGCAGAGAACTCCCAATGAACAAACTAGCAATGATAGTATCAGTGATCTATAAGTACCCCAATCCATTATTTTTGTTCAGTAACGTAAAACATTGTCTTACTTTCCTGGCCTTTGGTTGCTGTTTTAATTCATAGTATTTCTTCATTCTGTTAAAGTTTATCTATTTATCCACCCAAAACTCTTTCGGAACTCAAGTTCCAAAATATATCACAGAGTACAAATATTAATAGGCAAGATTCAGTAATGATGTTATCAGCGAAAGTTAATCATTCAGCTAGCCTATTTATATCATTGGAGATCATGTCTGCCCCTCTCTAACAGATGACTTCACGTCCTACTCATGGTATCAGGCGCGAAGCCTTCCCCATCCATTCCTCCCCTGCAAATCATTGGGTTCCCAGCAAGGGACCAGGCTTTGCTCCTGCTTCCTTGTCCATCAACTATTGGAAAAGCAAGCCACAGATGTCTCTTGCTGGTCAATAAAATACACTGGTCAATAAAACATTCTTTATTGACCAGTGTATTTTTGAGAAGCACAATCACCCCGAATGAATCTCTGAGCATGCACAGAGTTGTTTGTTGAACCCAAATCTAGTATTTACTTCTAGGAACTCTCCTTATGAGTAGGTTTGGGCCTCATCTTTTTGGGAGGGGCCTTTTGGAAATGTGCATGCCTCCTTTCTGCACACTGCTCCTCTAACTGGGTCATCCTCCTCTGCTGATGTCACACCATGGGGTGGAGAGCCATACCCACTTCATCTGTCCCTATGCAACTCCCATGTTCCAAAACCCCTTCTGATAGCTGTGCATCTTAAATTATTCTCAGAGGTTACCTGAGCACCTGGGGAGTGTGGCCTTGAGATAAGGACTCATTCACACATTCCAAGGCCTCCCCCTGCAGCTTCCCCTCCTCCGAATCCCAATCAACAGGCTTGGGGAATGCACACCATTTGACTTATAGCAACCCTGTGAATGAATGCCTTCCTGTCCATTCCCTAATCAGGTCTCACAAACTCAAGGCTGTGGCTTCCCTTATGAAATTGAGCCATCACTTTTTGGTCTTCCCACTCTTCCTCCTTCAATTTTCCCTAGCACTGCTGTTTTCCCCAGTGAGTCTTGCCTTCCCATAATGTGCCTGAGGTATGACTGCTTCATTTTTTTTTTGTTTTTGTTTCCAGGGAAAGTTCTGGCTTAATTTGATCCAGGACCCATGCGTTCATCTTTCTGTTGGTCCAGGGTATTCACACAGCTCTCCTCCAGCACTGTATTTCAAACACCTAATTCTTCTTTCTGCCTGGATTTGGGAATATAATAATGTGAATGAGCTTGTCCTTGGTCTCCAGTGAACCATACATTTGATGCCTTTTTCTACTACCTTCATTGAGGCACTTCCAGGTCTCAGTCTTCTAATTTCTTGGCTATAGTCTCTATCTGAAATTATGATGGAGGCAAGCTAAGCAAAAATCTTCATTCAACTGATGCTGTGACGGCCCAGTAGCTGCTCTTGAGGAGTTTCTCTGCCTCTACCACCACTAGAGATGTCTATTGTCTTTGCTGATGTGTGGCCATTATTCTTGAGGAAGGTGGATGCACCTTACATCTGACCATTCTGCCTTGAATGACCCTGCTAGGAGACCAGCCTAGTCTTACCGCCTGACAGTCTTCCTCTTGGCCACTATGACTCCCCCGAACCTTTTCGCCACATTAAGGTATGCATCTAAGAGGCAGGTAGCATGCCCAATCCAATGAAGGGCCCATCTTTCCACCGAGCCCTTCTCTGTGTGATTGTGCTGCCCACTTTGTTAATTATCGGTGCTATATTTTAATGGTTTTATAACTGTTTTATATATGTCTATAGCAAAATAATACAAAATTAGTGTTAAATAGATGCATATACCATACAACTATTAATAATAATATATAATAAATAAATTATTTAGCATATTTTGCATATGTGTGTACATGAGGCACACACAGAATGAGAATGAGAATGAGATAGGCTTCTCTTTTAATAGGGTTTTGAATGCTTCTTTTTGTTAGGCTCCTTTACCATTTAGGTCATATTGGTTCTATTAAATCTACCACAAAATCAAAAATATAGCCTTTTAAAAATTAATGGCAGCTTTTAGAACTATAATAACTTAGCCAACACTTAAACATCTCAACAATAACCCATAAAGTCATACAACCACTAAAACATGCAAAGCTGAAATATGAAACTTTTTATTGTTAACTGTTAGCCTAAGTACAGGCTCTAGTTAACAATGGAAACTCCATTAGTCACCAGATGGATGGTTTATACATAGCCTGCTGTATTTAACTCTGTCTCATAAATTAATGCATCTGAGAAAATCAGAAGGAAACCTTTGAAAGCTGTCTTATTTGGCAGTTTCCACTATTAACTTGTGTTGAGACTTTTCTTGCACTGATGGCAGCAGTTCAGCCCCACTAACAGTGCAAGATTGTTCAGCCACAAGATGCTGGAAAAGTAATTAAGTTCCAATGCTATATAAAGTGGCATGGAGACATTCAGCACAATAAGCAGTATGATGGGAAATCAATTTAAGAAAATACTTTGAATTGACCTGCAATCTATAATTCGGTCCTTACCCTAATTTTCTATGCAGGCCTCAAACCCAGTTTAAGTGGCCTTCGCATCTGCCTAGGCAGTGTGTCACCAGTGGCTTTTCCCACATCAGCATGGCCATTAGACCCTCCTGAGCAGGGAGCACATCCTCTCTCAGTCAAGCCTTGCCTAAGCAACAAGGTACTCCTGACCTTAGGCACTACTGTGCTTCCTTGGGTTTTCTTTTGGCCATCTGGCCTCCTGGTTTGGCCATCCATCCTGACTGATTTTCATTCCTGGCTACTTTACTAGCAACAGGAATCAGTGCACAGAAAACACATTGACATGCCTGGCAGGCCTCTGCAGGTAGGTAATTCACAGGAACTGCTGGGAATTGTAAAAACAAAAAAATACCCACCCCTGTTCTTAACCTGTTAAATTAAGGACTCTGACACAGTGGCAGCTGCCAGCCATGAACCAGCAAAATTAAGTCTCTTGAGAGGCAGTAGGAGAGGAACAGTAATCCTGGCTTCAGAAATCCAGCAACCCCCCTGAAGGTCCCCCCCAAAATAAGTAGAGCCACTCTAACCTCTCAAAGACCCCCTCCACTACACCCTTGTCCAGGACTACCCAAAACCAACATTAATGAACAAGCTGCTCATGAGAAACTCCAAGCATTATGAGCTCATACTGGTACCAGATGCCTGATAGTGGGAACAATAACAGAAAGCAAACTCAGGTCTCATTGGGAAAGAACGAAGAATAGAAATGGCTATACAGAGAAGGCCCGGGCATGAGGACAGAATGGTCACTGTCTCTTCATGATCACAATTGTCTTCTGGCCATTTTTACCAGCACATGCTTTGCTAAAACTCTTGAAAGTTGGCCATACATCAGAAAAGCACAATACATATAAACCATGTATATATTTCCTAAACGTTTTTGCCTACCCCTACTCCTTATTTCAAATTAACTTGATGCAGCTTTCAAAAGACAAATTTGCCAGAGATACTTGAGAAGTAGGTCCAGCAAGGAAGGCAGCCAGCTTAACTTCAAGGCTGCTATAATGCACTTTATTATGGACTACAACCAAACAATGTTGGAGTTGTGAAACTATTTGCAAGTAAATTCATAGCAAAGAATGCAGTTATATAGTACTGACTAAAAGCAAAACCAAAACTACTTACCAACTGTGATGTTTCCTGTTTCAGTCTGAATAGTAGTGTCACCTGCAAGAATGTTAGAAAAACAGTTTGCACCTTAATAAATTACAATGTTATTTCATGCTGCACAATAATACAACATGGTGAATTGGATGGATACCGAGCTAACTATATATTGACTTTAGTGGCAACCAAGCATCTACTTACCTAAGAGTAATCTCCACTGAGATCAGTGGGACTTCTGGATATACATATACCAGATTGAACTTTTCAGAGTTTCTTTTTTGCAATATACAAATACACAGACAAGCAGAATCAAATGTTATCTATGGGCTAAATCAATATTTACAGAGGTTGTGCAGATTAAAATAACAGATAATAGTTTGTATAAATAGTTTCATGGCTATAAATTGAAGCAAAATAAAACAAATTCAAACACATTATCAACTGAATTCTTTTATTTTGTTTTGTTTGGGCAAAATGTTACAAATTAAAATGGGAAAATTAGAGTGGTTAAAGCCATTATAACCACAGCTTCTCTCTTTTGATGCATGGCTCACTTTACTGATGGTCCCTAAGAACATGGGTCACAACAAATCCAGACTGAACATGTAAGACCGGTTTCTATTCTTTTCAGATTTGTGTTCGTTTCATTTTATTCATGAGGAATGCCTTTTGCATAACAGCTTGCCTGAAGACCCTGAGTTTGGCTAACTGCTTGGCAATTCTTGCAGTAATTGCAATTCTGCTGTTTATTTGGCAGATCATAGGCAAGATTTGGTTCTAACACTTTTCACAAGCAGTGGGAAGAACAGAGGAGAAGTCAGTGCACCCTAATGCTCGACTTCCCCACAGTACCTCCAAGATACAGCAGCCTTCTGCAGTATGGAACTCTGCACGTTGCAGATTGGTCAGCAACAAAAGCAAGCAACCTAGAATGAAACTAGAGATGGGTGCAAGTAGATCCTCACGCCATCCCTTCTACGACTTAGCTGGGACTCTTAAACAATTCATCTACTTGGGGGTAAGGCAAGAGGAACGGGAAAAGGAATTATGCCTATTAACTCCATGTAGTATCAGTGTATCCAAACAGAGAGTCAATTTATGAAAGTGTTCTGGGCTGGTCTACAATCTTTAATCCAGCTGATACCACTCTAATGGCAGAAAGTGAAGAGCTACTAAAAAGCCTCTTGATGAGGGTGAAAGAGAGCACAAAAGTTGGCTTGAAACTCAACATTAACAAAACTAAGATCATGGCATCTGGGCCTATCACTTCCTGGCAAATAAATGGGGAAAAAATGGAGGTAATGACAGATTTCATTGTCCTGGGCTACAAAATCACCGCAGATAGGAACTGCAGCCAAGGAATTAAAAGACGCTCCTTGGGAAGAAAGTTATGGTGAATCTAGACAGCATACTAAAAAGCAGAGACATCACCATGCCAACAAAAGTGCATTTAGTCAAGCTATGGTTTTCCCAGTTGCAAATGTATGTGAAAGCTGGACCATAAGGAAGGCTGAGCACCGAAGAATTAAGGCCTTTGAATTGTGGTGCTGGAGAAGATTCCTGTGAGTCCCTTGGACAAAAAGGAGATCAAGCCTGACTGTTCTTTAGAAGGCCAGATACTGAAGGTGAAACTCAAATACTTTGGCCACCTAATGAGAAGGAAGGACTTATTGGAGAAGACCCTAATGCTGGGAACAATTGAAGGCAAAAGAAGAGGATGGCAGAGAATGAGGTGGCTAGGAGTCACTGAAGCAGTCAGTGTAAACTTAAGTGGACTCTGGGTGATGGTGGAGGACAGGAAGGCCTGGAGGAATGTTGTCCATGGGGTCCCGATGGGTTGGACGTGACTTCGCAACTAACAACAACAACAACACAACCCTAATTTTCATATGGACCTCAAATCCTGATTGTGTCCCAATCAGGATCTTACGAAGACTTCAACCGGTGGGCAGACAACTGTGTGGTGAGTCACAGAATCTGCCCAGGTAGTGAGTACCCAGTGGCCTTTCCCAAAGCAGACTGGCTATCAGGAAGGACTTCCTGTCTCAGTGAAACCTTGGCTGAGTGTCAGGAGCATTTCTGGAGCATTACTGCATATCCTTTGGTTGTCTTCTGATCATCCTGCCTCTTGGTTTGGCCTTCAGTCCTTACTTTTTTTTTGTTCCTGACTACTCCTTGATTCTGATGGCTGCTTATTGCTGTGTTCCAAGTCCTGGCATGCTCTTTGATTCTGTTTTCTGGCACAAACTCCAGGCTTATCTCAGACTGGCGCTTACAGCTCTACCCCGACAGTCCCCTAACAAAACTGTTTTCTTTAGAACAGCACATGTCCTATTGTTTGACTTTGAGGAAGAGGTGGGGGAGGGGGTCAATACTTTTCAATTTCCTTTTCAATTTTCCCTTTCAATTAAGGTTCACTATTTCATTTGGTTAATGACTATCTAACGCTATCCTTAAGCAATAATAAACATTTTAAGATGAACCCTGTCCTCCAAATCAAATTACAATCTGCTGTTTTGAAAGATGAATGTCTCCAAGACTTGTTTGGTTCCACCAGTACAGTATTTAAGTCTATAATTTTTATACTAACCAACCCTTACATCTAAATATTCTGGGGAGGGCAAGTCTTAACTCTAGCCAATTTGTTTATTTTGTATTAGTGCTGACATTCAGCAAATACAGAATGTTGGCAGTAATAATGTATCATTGACAGAAGCAATTTAATCTTTCCTGTTTTTATTGGCAGTTGTAAGAACTTTTTTTTAATACAGGTTTGCCTAACTTTTATCTACGGCTATTTAGCTACAAGCCTAACCTTCATGAACAAACTGAGGTCATAAATAATATACCCCTCTCTTTGAGTTTCTGAATCCTTCAGTTCCTCAACAAAAACCTGATGATATGCATGGGAAGAATTTGAGAGAAAGGCTCAGTAATCCATCTGGTCTTTAACTCTGAACTGAGAATCAAAAAAAGAGTAATTAGCAAAAATTGAGACAGTGAAAAATAGCTAAAGCTCAGTCCAGTTCTACTACAACTGTGGCACCCAAATACAGAGGGGTAGCACAGACTGCAACAGAGTGTGGCATCTTTCCCTTCTGTCACACACCTGGTTACCTGGTTACTTTCTCTTCTGTCACAAACCTGGTTACCATACAGGTCCAGGATTGAGCAGGTATGGCTGGGCAACTGCCAAGAGCCCACAACCAACATGATCCCCTTTAGTTGCTCCTCTTCCTTCACCATTGCATTTGCTTGTTTACCTGTCTCATACTCTGTCCCAGGCAATAGCCATAGTGAAAAGAGCTGCAGATGTCACTGCCTACTCACTCACCACTGACTCTACCTGTCAAGCATGCAAAGTATGGGGGATAAATCAGCTGTAAGACTCTCTAAGAAAGGGATCCCACTGAAGATCTCTTAACTTGGAGTCCTGCACTGAGCACTGAGCACATGCAGGCCCTCTGGCCCCTTTCAACTCTGCAATTCTATGATTCTGTGAGTCCATGAAAAACTGAAGCCAGCACTGCACTCCCTTATTTATTTATTTATTTATTTATTTATTTGATGTAGAATATTTATATGCCGTCCTGTCGCAAAGGCCTCAGGACGGCTTACATACATAAAATAATATAAAACATAACACAAATGATCCTACGCAGCCCTCTCCACACCACTTGATCAATTGCTACATACTGCAATTGAAATAATGACTGGGGAAAGAAGTTAAATTCCCCCTTTCTGCACACTGCAGATCTGAAGTTGCCACTTCCAATGACCAAGATTTTTTAAAAAACAAAGAAACAGATGCGGCTGCCATTTTAACCTAACGAATAGGTAGGCCTTGGATTTGCATTTTTTGAGGAATGCTAAATGGGAGAAGCATTGGTTCTCTCCTTCCCTAGAACTTACTGTGCAAAGTGTGCATGCATGTGCAACACACACAGTGGGAGGGGTGGTTGGAACAGGGCTCATGTATGTGTAATGATGAGGGTGCAAAGCCCCTTACAAATTGAGGGCCAAATTCCATTTCAGCAAAGCTTTTTAGGGCTGCATTCCAGTAATGGATGTGACTAAAGGCCAATGAGTGGTGTTGAGGGCAAAACATATAGAAGCAAAGTAACAAAAATAACAGCCCAGTTTAGCTTAAGGCTCTTCCTTCCAGTAACTAAGCATGTGGAGAGGCTTTTCAACCTTCTAGAATGGGAGAGGGGGACTGCATAAAACTGAACAAAAAGCTGGAAAACCACTAAATAATTGGAGATTGAAGGATGTAGGTATTTAGGAAATCTGTAGAGCTCAGTTTGGCCCCTGCACTCCTGCTTAGATCATTCTAAGCATGAGTATTATGGCAGGACTAAATAAAGCCCTCCAAAATTTATTCAAAAATCGTAAGATAGATGCTTCTGGAAGCAGTACAGAACTAGGAAAACTCATCAAGTGTAAGGCTATTTCACTGAAGACCAAGGGCAAGTCTTCCACACTATTGTATTCCCAATCACTGTGTATGGGTGTGAAAGAAGGACAGAGAAGAAAGTTGACAGGAAGAAAATTAATAAGTTCAAAGCATGGTTCTGGAGGAGAGGCTTTCAAATACCTCAGACCATCCGAAAGATGAAAAAGTGGGTCCTGGATCAAACCAAGCTTGGAAGCAGAAATGACAAAACTGAAGCTGTTGTGCTTTGGGCACATCATAAGAAGGTAAGACTCATGGGAAAAGATAATTATGATAGGGAAAGTTGAAGGTGGAAGAAGAAGACCAAATATTACATGGCTCAATTCCAAAAAGAAAGCTACAGCCTTGAGTTTAGAAGGCCAAAACACTTTGGAAGGTATTCATTCATAGGGTTGCCATAAGTCAGAGATAACTTGATGGTATGTAACAACAACCACCACAGTTTTATTTTGTTAATTTCTTAGAATATTCAAAACAGGGAGCAGCTATCTTTACATGTGGATGCTAAACTGTTGAAGACCATTCCTGTCTTGAAATATTTAGGTAACCAGTTAAAAACATGCATGTAATAATGCCAGCATGTCATGCCCTACACTACATTTTTGCAAATTACTCAACTATGTATATCAAGAACTGGAGGGAACTGCAACTCTCATCATCCCTGCCCAATATCCATGCTGCCTTTTGAAAGCTAGAATGTAAGAACTTCTCAAGAGCCAAGTTCCCATCCCTTGATGTACACCACAAACTTGGATTATCAGATGAGGTGCAGGCCATGAGGGACATAGTTTGTCATCCTAAACAACAATCCACAGAAGGAATTTCCACTGAGATCATTAGACATCTTTCCACACAGACATATTTAGGATGGATTGCAAGCTGGATTTTCTTAACTATTTCAAACCAGATGACCACGATGGTTCAAGACTAACTTCTCCAATTACATAGGAACTTCCCAAACATGACTTTAGAAACATGCAAAGCAAAGTCAATAATCTAGGTTTTAAAAGATCCTTTAAAAAGTAATCCCGACAAAGAAAATGTCTAAATTTGTTGATTCATTCAGGTTTTATAGTGGCCCACAGAAAGGGCCCAACCAATCCTGCATATTATTGAGAGAGCTTCATTTATGTACTAGGATAAAGTAAGATCTACTTATTTCTTGCGGTTTCTGTATAATTCTAATTTCTCATAAAATATAAATAAGCAGCATAATCCTACACATATCTGCTCAGAAGTAAGTTCCATTAAGATCAGTGGCGTTTACACCCAATTAATTCTGCATATGACTGCAGCCTCAGAGATGTGATTAATGTTTGCTATTTCAAACATAATATTGTATAGAAAGAATGTTTGTTGAAATTTACAGAGTTCCAGTAACATTTCATTAACACTGTTCTTAAGATAAACATGAAGTGCTCTTCATGTTATCTTTTTTAAACTGAATACTACTGTATTTGCCTTTTTTCTGTACTCCAACTGAAAAATACAACACGTTATTACAAGGGGAAGTATAAAAACAGTTTACACAGGTTCTTTATGCTTAAGTTTAACACATCCACTGTAGACCTTTATGAAAGTTGTTTGCATTAGGAATCTATCAGTTGGAAACTCTGAATGAGACATTGCAAACTGGCCAGCATTCTACATAGCTGCTAAATATATTCATGCTTCCATCTTTTAAAAAATAAAATTGTATTTATTTATTCAAGCCTATATGTGCCCAGTTGGTCTGGCTCTATTTAAAGGGTTGGATGACAGCCAGGAGTTTAAGTCAGCATTCAGTTAAGTTTAAAAATGTGAGAGATTTTAAATAAAATAAGGGCTGAAGAAGTGGGAGGCAGCGATTAAGAATTTTTCAAGCAAGGTTCTAACTTGCTAAAAAAAATAATGCTTCATTGTACTGGTGCCATAACGCTGAACTTTTCAGGGCTTGTCAGGATGGGCAGTCTTCAATTTCAGCACAAGCTTCTGTGAGTCATCATGACTGAATGCCTCAAGCACATGGAAAATCTGCACATCAGGAGACTGGGAAAGTACCACTAGAGGGACCGCACACCCACGTTCTGACCACCAATATAACCAACATACAGGATACTCCCAACGGTAGAGGAGAACCACTGAACCAAAGCAGAGGATGCTTCCTGCAGGATGCTAGAGACATTGGCAATGGATTGGTTAGGCTCTGCCATGCCAGCCTAAACAGCAGAGACACATTTCCAACAAAATATGCATGGCCAGAAGTCTGCACAATGCCAGGAATCATTCATAACACTAATTTCTGCAAATATGTAGACCACATTCAAATATACAACAGTGTTCCAACCTCCTTCCCACATCAGCATAGCAATATTGGTCCAAGAAAGAATTGCATCCTTTTTTAACCCTCATTTTTCCATTGCCTGCCACTGCTAAAATGGCCATACTGAACCAGCATTCACACATCACTACAGTAACACAGGAACAAATAAGTTTACAAAGAAAGGTTTGTTAAGCCACTGAACTTCATTCTTGCTCTTGGATTTTCTATCATTGTTGAATTATATTCATAGTGATGCTGTCTTGTGATATCAGCTTATCTACACGATATAGTAAGGAGACTATCCAGCAATGCTTTTGTCTATAGGGCAGGGTATAAATATTTTAAATAAATAAATAAATAAACTCAGAGGCTTTTCTTTGTTCTATAGCCAAAGAAGGATGGATTGTATTTGTCTCATATCATAGAAACATAGAATCATAGTTTGAAGAGCCCACGTAGGCCATGAATTCCAACCGCCTGCTCAGTGCAGGAATCAATCCAGTTTAAAACAACCCTGAAGATGGTTGTCCAGTTTTTGCATAGCCCCAACAGATATCCATCTTCCTAAGAGTGATCACATTACAGCGACTGCCAGCTTGATCATTTATACTGGCATATAAGATGACCCTTGAAGCCAGAAATAGTGAGGCAAAAAGTGAAGGTTGTCTTATACGCCAAGTAAAACATTTTCATCGTATTACATTATGATCTATCCCCTTTAAAAATGATTAAAGACCATTGTATTTGCAAGCTCATTTTTATTAATTATCACAAAAAGCCCTTCTTGCTGGTATTGGGGAGCCAGTCCTGTATTGGGTCACGTTGGGAGCCTTGTGCGTGAGCGCGAGTCAAGTCCCAAGTCCAGCACTGCCCCACACTTGCTGGGGAGAAGGCACATGCCAATCCAGGCTGGCTGTGGCAGCTGTGTTCCCTTCGCAGCCATCTGTGGAGAGGCACAGTGCTGCCCACGCAGGCCTCCTCCCTTCTTTCCACCCCACCATGCCCTTCTGTACCCATGGCTGTCCTCCCTGATCAACCCCAGTCAGCCACCCCCCTTGCAGGCCACCACTGGCTTCCGACTTCACAAAACCTTTTCAAGTGAAATTGGGAACATGACTATTTAGCCAGAAAATGGTAACATGCCATACCGAGAGTCTAGAAGCTTCCAGCTGACAAATACCAGTGTATACCAGCGTATAAGAATCTATATGCCCGACATATGATAAATGCAAGAAAAATAGCCCAACCTTGTCTATGCCAGTATATATGGTATTTTGATAACTGTATTATTTTAATATTGTATCTGGAATTGACTACAATAGGCTATCAGCCTAAGTCTAACAGGATGATTTTGTTGCTGATTTAAAAAAATTGAACTATGAAGGGAATTACTTCATTCAAAGCAGAAAAAATGGCTAGCAATTGCATTGTAATGAAAATTCACAAGACCAAAGGTCTTAATTCCCAGGATGTAGTCTGAGGGCAGATGATACAACCATCTTACCAAAGCCATGCTCATCTAGGTCTGGTCAGTACCTGGATGGGGTATTGTCTGGGAAGTCCATGTTAGAAAGGTCCTAAATAAATAACTGTTGCTGACAATACTGCTCCAAAACTAGCTTCTGTGAAGCAAGGCAATTGCATTCTGAAACATCTTGAACAGACATGCCAACTGATAATCAATTAGCTTCAGGATCTATGCAGGATTTTTCTGTGAAGCAAGATCTTTTTTTATTGCCCAACATTTATACCTCACCACTAACTCTTGAGGTTCTTGCCCAGCATGCTTCCTAGCTGCAGCCATAGGTTGTTTTGCCAGTCCAAAACATTCCATATATGTTGTTGTGACCCTGCAGTCCTATTTCAATTCTTGCTGTATCTCAGCCACCCCTTTCTGTAGGTACATCAAGAGCTACAATGATACGCTCATTCCCAACAGACTATGAGATCAGGTGTGACTCTTGTATGCCACTTTAAATGTGTGTTTGGGTCACCTATGCATGCTTGCTCAGAAATAAACTCGACACTGTTCAGTGGAGTTTAATTCAGAGTGTTGGACTGCAGCCTTAATTGCTCTATTGAACTGTGCCTCCTTTCTAGCTTGTATCTGGAAATCAAGAAAAGACCAGAGACCTTACAAATGCCTTACCTACATTTACACATTAATATGATGCTGTCTTTCTAACACTCATTTTACTCTGGAAATTTCTCAAGCACTTTTAAAAGATGGTTATACTGTTCGGTTTCATAAACATGGGCAAGCACTCTAAGAGGCACAGAGAAGAATATTTTTCCTTAAAAAGGCACTTGCTCTAATTGTTGACCAGAATCTTTCGCTATCTTACCATGAACATTTCCCAGGAGAACATCACCAGCTGTTGAAGACAGACATGAAGATTCTGCATAAAGATATTTGGTTTTTAATAAACCATTTTTGGTAGAAATGATAACAGATGACCCTTGTAGCTTTTCTATATTCACACTCTGTAAAGGAAAAAAACAATTCAAGAAAGTAATATCATTAATATAACTTCATTATTATTTCCAGGCAATAATGAAGCATCATCTCAGCTTGATCATACAGTTATAGGACATACATTCAGATATGCTATCTCAGAATGCCAAATATTAGCTAGATGCATCAGAAATGAATAATACATGCACACTTATCCAAGGATGAAATAGAATAAAGGTAAAGGTTTCCCCTTGACATTAAGTCCAGTCATGCCTGACTCTAGGGGGTGGTGCTCATCTCCGTTTCCTAGCCGAGGCAGCCAGCGTTTGTCTGCAGACAGTTTCCGTGGTCATGGGGCCGGCATGACTAAACCCCGAAGTGCACGGAACGCTGTTACCTGCCCACCAAAGAGGTACCTTTTAATCTACTTGCATTTGCATACTTTCGAACTGCAAGGTTGGCAGGAGCTGGGATGGAGCAACGGGAACTCACCCCGTTGTGCAGATTCGAACTGGCGACCTTTTGGTCAACCAGCCCAGCAGCACAGCGGTTTAAACCACTGCGCCACCTGCAGTCCCTGAAATAGAATATGTTACCCTTAAAATGCTGAAAGTAATATCCAAGCAGCAAGCTGAAGCAAAGAAAAGCAAAACTAGGCTGTTCATCATTATTCCTAATGTCACTTTTTTCATCACAGAAAAGCAGTGAGCAATAAGCAAATATACAAGTAAATCCCTGTAAGAGCCATAAACAAATGGCTCTTGCACCAATATCAAGTGACTTCCTTGACCCGCCATTGCATTGTTATTTATGAAACCCCACCAGATCATCTATTTGCATATCAAAATAATTTCTGGTGCAGAATTTCTGGCTGCCATGCTAGGAGAAAAATGATCAAACCAAATGGATTGGTGCCAATGAAACAGTTAATAATAGTTAAGAGATTCAGAGCAGGCCTTGCACTCTCTTTACCCAGCTTGATCTTGGATGTGAAGCCCTCTTCTTGCCTTTTAACTGTGGACAGAGTTTCATTGTGACTGACAATAAATGTTTTTATTATCATTATCTACAACAGCCACAAAGGAGTATTGCCAAACATCCGAAGCCATAATTTGTCATATTTTGGCTAGCTCACCGAATAGGAACAGTTAACCAAGCTAGACATTAAGCATCTCTTATGTTGGAGTCCATCAATAATCACGTAACAGTATTATTGCTATGTTATATTTACATTCTGCCTTTTTTTCTTCTTGTGAAGAACCTAAGGCAGCTTACAGAAATTGCTTTTTATTCCCACATCAACAGTCCTGTGAAGTAGGTTAGGATGAGAATGAGTAACTTGTCCAAAATCGTCCAGTGAACTTCATGAGCAAGTGGGGACTAGATCCTGGATCTTCCTGGTTCCTAGTCCAACACAACCACTACTCCATACTGGCTCTCCCACATTGGCTCTCAATCTTAGCTATATTTCAACACCAACAAGTAAAAAAGGCAGAGTTACCCACAGAGCATTTGACTGGAAGTAGACCTTTGACAGTAGCTAAGTCCTGGCATTAGGACTGAGTCCATGGAGCACTGGATGATTCTTGACCTGTTTTGTATATTTCTTCAGCCCTGCCCATTGTTTACCAACCAGTTGTAGGATTGGTTGCCGCTGGGTTCAATTAAGCCTAGTGAGAAATCCAGGCTTAATTTCTATCTAAGCATCCTTTGCAGTGGGGCTCTTGGTTTATGTCTTCAAGCTGTTTGCCTGGCTGTCTGTCCATGTCTGTACCTTGGAACCTGGCCTGTCTTCCTGACCTGCTTCCCAATATGTTTTTCTACCCTAGTGAACAAGGACTGTATCCAAGAAACTGTCTGGCACTCTGGTCTAGGCTTGTCTCAGGAACTCCTGGCAAAACCTCATTCTATAAGTCTGTTGGAACTACATGTGGATTTACTTTGGCTCTGGCCCATGGCCATGTTCTGACTGCACACCCGAGACCATGATATATGTTATGCCTAGTAGTTGCAGAAGCATGATAAACCTGGGAATACAAAGGAACAAGAACATCTACCAAAAGTAGAAATCATAGCCATATGATTTCAGATCTATGATGAAAGGCTTTCTCTAACGCTTATTCTCTGTGGAAGGCTGCATGGGGAAGATGGCCAACAGAATAAAACCACTTTGCTCAGTGTCTTGATTGGCTGGAATGGGGGCTCATAACATATGTGGAGAAAACTGGCTAATCAATTAAGAGATACATCAAAGAAAGCTGCAGGGAGTGAAGGCAAGAGCCAGGAATGGTTAATGAAATATGTTTCACCAAATGACCAGTTTCTACAATCAAGAATTATTTCAACATAAAGAATGTAACAGATACTTGTGTGTCTTATAAAATGTAATTGTGTTCTACCTAGCCCAGTTTGATTTATGCTGTAGTACTCTATTTAGTATGCTTCTAATTTTCCAGTTCAATTCTTTTTCATATGCAAGAATGAGATCCACAATGTTTAGCTGATTTACAATTTTTCATAAATTCAGCCTGAAATCCATTCTGGCATTTCAGCACTATGTATCATCACAAGTGAAGACATTCATGATACAGTCAAACAGCTGCCCATTCTTCAGAAACAGTGAACAAATTGCCTCATAAATGGTCTATTCCAACAGATGGTCATCCACATATCACACCTCTCTATGGAATGCAACAGGCTTTCCAGCAACCATTTTTAAGCAAGCATCCTTTTGATCCCATTCTTCTAAGCATGGATATCATGCACATTTGGGATGGGGACATCAGCTCCTCAAATGGCTCTTTAGGCTTAGGCTTGTGTTTCCTTGTGCGAAGAGGAAAACCCAGTGAGCAACTGTGGATAGTGCCTGGCTGGTACTTGACTGCACCCTAATTTATTTTCTAAATTTAAATCTAAAGTATTTTGAACAATATTTGAATGAATCAGAAACTTTTAACATGCCCCCCCTCCACACACACAAACTTTCAGAAATCTGTTCAAGTGACTGAAGTCTACTACTGTCAGAGGAATTATAATTCCAAGCTATAACCCTTTGATACTCTTGGTTTACACTGGAAATGCTGACAGAGTCTTAAGTACATAATGATGACTAGCTGATGGAACAAACTTGTCATACAAGCCCACATGGCTGATATAAATGTACACTGATTGCTAACAGAAATTGTTCTTTGAGAAACCAGGCTGTTCCTCTCGCTCCGAAAAAGTTGGCTGTCCTGTTATTGTGCTTGGAAGATAAGTATTCTAATATGCTGAGCTTGAGGCCTAATTCTATAGCTGAAAATCCACAGTCATAATTCTCTTGATTTCAATGAAGTTACGTAGTGTTTACACACACATGTGTACCACAGATCATTACGTGCCCCAAGAGTCATTGCAAAATAAATTACTATATTTAGGTTAAACATTCCATGTTGTTCATCTGCAGGGATTTTTTAAATTTCTTCAACAGAACATCTGAAGATAATTACTACCATACCAATTTGGTCTGTGAACAAAGAACAAAACTCTAGTTTATGCTCAGTAGAGGGTTGCTGTCCAAAATGGCAGCCAAGTAATATATTAAATTCCTCTCCCTTGTTCCTGGAACACTGGGGCAGTCTTATTTAGAGCAAGAGGTCAACGCATTGTTCATTTCTTCATGCTCTGCTCCGATACATCTGGGTGCCACTGGTGGTAATGGAGACAATGAGGTTACGCGTGCTTAAAAGTTATGGAGATAAATGCTGGGCAGAGGTCCCATATCAAAGGTTCAGTGCTGTGATATCTGGGTACCAAAGCACAAGTGCTGTGGAACTGCGCCCATGCAGGGCTACCTGTGTAACTCCCTCCCTCATTGAATTAGGGAGCTTAAAGGTGTGCTTCCTTCCCCCTTCGGTGAGTTCAGTATAGCCATTAGATTTTATTTATTTGTTTAGCTTATTTAATTTATTGAACAAAGACATGTTGCTGCTTTGGGATAAAGCCAACTTTTTCTGATAGTTGTATGGGTAATCTAAGGAGATTTACTGGAAAGGGAGAAACTGAACGTGCTCTTTCTTGCTGGCTTTGCTGGTCTTTTGAACACTACAAGTTTCCCTCAATAAATACCATGGTATTTCCCTCTGTATTTCTAAATAGCACTTGGAGCAGAAACTGATCCTCTTTTACAGAATTTAGAATTATCGTTTAAATATAATAATAAAATCCAATAGAAAACGCAGGCAAATTAAAGAGGACCATGCTTCATTTGCAGTACTGAGTGTATGTTGTTGCACTTGAGCATTCTCAGTATCACATGTTGAAGAAATCTGATGGAGAAAGAAAAATGATGTTCCATTGGCTTTGAATATCTAAAGTAGCTTTCCCTACCCTGATGCCTCCCAGATGCCTTGAATGATAATTCTTATGATAATTCCCACCAGCTAGGGAAGATAGGAGTTGTCATCTAGGGGTACTGGATTGAGGAATATTCACACTATACGTTAGGAAGACTTATATCTGCAATAAATTACAGGAGGAGGAGCTAAATAGTCACAGTGAATGCATCTGAGTCAACCTAAAAAGAGCAAAAAACAAAAGCAACATAGCCATCGGCATCTGCTACCAGCCACCAAATCAAAATGAAGACTAAGACATTATCTTTGGAAAACAAGAAGCCAGTGTGGCAACAAGACATGACGAGGTCATCATGGGTGATTTGAACTTCCCTGACATTTGCTGGGAGACACATTCAGCCAAACATGGGCACTCCAAGAGATTCCTCACATGTGTAGCCAGTAACTTCCTCCAGCAGAAAGGACAAGGGGAACAGTTATACTAGACCTAATACTAATCAACAAAAATGATCTGGTAGATAGTGTTACAACAAGAGATGACCCCAGGGTAAAAGCGACCACACCATTCTTGAATTCTTATTAAAAGGATGCCAAATGTCTGCTGCAGCCAAACATTTATCCTTGATTCCAAAAGGGTACATTTAAATAAATTCAAATCTGCGATAAGCAACATCCCCCAGCAACTCTCCCTAAAGTAGAGAGGAGTTCATGAGGAATGGGAAATCTTACAAAAAGAAAAGAAAAATTCTTAAAGTACAACAGCTACTAATCCCAACAATAGGGATAGAAAACTTAAAAAAAAAAAAAACCCTCGCTGTGCCACAAAAAGTTAAGAGACAACTTAAAAGTTAAGAAGAACATGTACAGGAAGTGGAAAGGAGGCCAAGCCTCAAAAGAAGAGTATAAACAGACAGCAAAGACTTTCAGGAACGGAGTTGGGAAGGCTAAAGCAAGTTATGAACTGAGACTAGCAAGGTGTAGCAATGCTAAAAATAATTTTAAAAAGTCTTCTGCAGCTATGTAGAAAATAAAAGACAAACAAAAGATAGAGGCATACAGCAGCCCATCGAGGACAGCAAAAAGATGACAGATGACAAGGAAAGGCAGAGGTGTTCAACTCCTACTTCAGCTCAGTCTTCTCCCACAAAAGAAAATGTGCCCTTCCTACAGAGGAGGAAATGCAAAATGAAAGGGAAGGATGGCAACCTAAGATCAATGGGCAAATGGTCAAGGAGCACCTTGAAGAGCTAGATGTACTCAGATCTCCAAGACCTGATGGGCTTCATCGTAGAGTATTAAAGGAACTGGCACAACAGTTTTCTGAGCCACTATACAGAGAAATCTTAAAGAATCGGGAAAGTGCTAGATGACTGGAGGAGAGCTAATGTAGTCCCCATCTACAAGAAAGGGAAGAGAGATGAACCAGAAAAATATAGACCAGTCAGTCTAACTTCAACCCCTGGAAAATTACTGGAGCAAATCATTAAAAATCAGTTTGTACACACCTTGAAGAAAAGGTAGGGATAAACTGAAGGCAACATGGATTTCTTAAAATGAGTCATGCCAAACTAACCTAATCTCATTCTTCAACTAGGTTACCATCAACACAGAGGAAATGCGGTGGACATAATTTACCTAAACTTTAGAAAAGCTTTTGACAAAGTGCCCCATGGCACCCTAATAAATAAATTAGTAAAATGTGGGCTTGACAGAACTACTGTTAGGTAGATACACAATTGTTTTCAAAATAGGTCACAGAGAGTGATCATCAATGGTAGCTTCTCAACCTGGAGAGAAGTTGCAAGTGGGGTACCACAGGGCTCAGTCCTGGGACCAATACTCTTCAACATCTTTATTAATTATCTTGATAAGTAAATCCAAGGAATGATAATTAAATTTGCAGATGATACCTAACTGGGTGAAATAGTTAATGCCCTGGGAGACAAAAAGAATATCCAGGCAGACTTAGGCAAGCTTGAATGCTGGGTGGCAAACAACATAATAAAATTAAAAAGGAACAAATGCCAAGTTCTCCACCTATGCAAAAATAAATGAATGAATAAATAACATCAGCTGCATGGATACAAGATGGGGTATACTTAGCTCAACAGTACTGAGAGTGAAAGGAACCTTGGAGTTGGTGTAGACAATCTAAATATGAGCCAGCAGTGTGATGTAACTGTGAAAAATGCAAACACCATTTCGGGATGCATTGACAGAGGTATCACTTCCAGAAAAAGAGAGGTACTCATTCTCCTCTACTCCACATTAGTCAGACCTCACCTGGAATACAGCTATCAGCTTTGGGCACCCAAGTTTAAAAAGGATAATAATAATCTGATAGTCTGCAGAGGGTTCAGAGGCAGGCAACAAAGATGATACACAGCCTGGAAAATAAGTCTTATGATGAGAGGTTGGAAGAACTGGGCCTGTTCGGCCTTGAAAAAGGAAGGCAGCAAGACGACATGATTGCACTCTACCGGTACCTCCCAAGTCTGTCACAAAGGAGGAGGAAAAGACCTTACTTATCTCAGATTGTAGGACACAGAACAATGAACTTAGACTACAGTACACCAGGTGCAGGCTAGACACAAAGAAGAATATCCTCTAACTGTAAGAGCAATGTGGCAGTGGAACCAGCTGCCAAGAGAGGTGGTGTGCTCTTCCACACTAGAGGCATTCAAGAAGAAAACAGACAGTTATCTGAGTGGGATGGTGTAATTGGTGTCCTACATCAGCAGGGGGTTGGATTCAATGGCCTTCTTGATCCTTTCTGACCCTACTATTCCATGATTTGAAGTCTGCATTTGAATGCAAGGCTTGATGCAAATAAATGTGGCCCTGAGCTTCCTGGATTGTCCTATTACACACACTGCTAGAGTTTTCATATGTTAAAATAGATTTAAGCAGCATGCAGCTAAGCAGGTTTACTCAGTAGGATGATGCACTGCCATTATTATAACCCACCCAGAGGTACTGAGGGTGATGATGGAGTACGTCAAAAGGACTTGCTAGGGAGAAAGCATGTTGAGGTTGCAGCCTCAAGTTGCAATTATCTTCTGATAATCTGCAATTTTTAATTTATAGATGTTCACAGTCCAGCACATAAAGTATCTCATTTCCTCCAGAGTGATATCTGTCTTTACCACTATACTTGGTTTCAGTGTCTCCCAGCTACACTAATAAACCAGCATGAACTGAAGCTGTGTATTTTTTCAAGAAGAAGATACTCTCAAATGTGTTGGAGAACCAATTCACTCTGCCTTGTTTGTTTCTGGCATTTTTACAGCTGTGTGTGTTCCACTTTATTGTATATTATGTTCTTTCTAAAGATTCTTACAGTTTTATGCCTCTAAAATTCCTTAGGAGAGACAAAAATATAGCAATGGAAACAGATTTCCTTTCAAATTTGTTTTTTAAATCAATATGTCACAATGGTGAATTCTTCTTCTAGTGTATATATTATTTTAGTCAAATAAGCACAGTAAGAAGTACTACTCTTTATTCTCTTTGGTCAGTGTCAGGATTGCTGAGTTAAATCAAATGAGGTTGTAAATCCTGTTTATGCTCTTCCCATTTCAACTTAAAAATTTCCCAGGCAGCCCCCTGGAAAAAGTGTTCCTGCCAGCAATAAACTAAGCACACCTGCCATATTATCATCTTGCAGATATTGAATGGATGGAAAAATGCTCAGCACTCCACCTGATGTAATATTTATTATCCCTTGGTGCTGCTAAAGTCAGAATCACATAATGCATCTAATAAGAATTTTTTCCCCTTCGCACTATCCAAACAGAAAGCAACCAAGCCAAAGATGCCATCTTCTGGAAAATACTCAGTACTTCATCTTTACACTGTTTAAGCTGAGTTCACCCCAATATTTCCACAGAAGAAATGAATCCATGTTTACAATATTGCTGCCTTGGAATTATGAGAAGATCTTAAAAACCACTGTATGCCATCCTGTCAATGCATCTGGTTAAAAATGATAGTCCAGCATTTTAAAAGCAGCTTACTTAAGGCTGGATAGTAAATTCATATTAAAGAAGTTTACAAAGTTGATTTGGTGCCACAGTGTTTCATCTCCACTCACCACTTATGAGGTGAGAGTAATTGCATATTTTAAAAAGGAAATGGTGTTTAGTTACACAGCAGTGGAGCATACACATTCAACCTGAATAAGCCAATGTGGTGTAGTGGTTGGAGTATAGGACTGAGGATCTGAACATTCCAGGTTCTAGTCCCCACTCGGCCATGGAGCCAACTGGGTGACTTTGGGCAAGTCACAGGCTCTCAGTCCAACCTACCTCACAGGGTTGTTGTGGGGATAAGATGGAGGAGGAGAATGATGTAAGCTGCCTTGAGTTCTTCAAAAGGAAAAAAGTTGGGATATAATTATAATCAAGAATTTTAGAGGCAAATAATAGAAACATGTTCAGGTCAAATTAAGTGGCTGAAAACTCAATCATGGTAGTACACTAAAAGGAAATTAATGCCTATTTTTCTTCACTGAAACTTAATTACAAGGTAATTGTAAGGTAGTTGGTCATGCAGTTATTGGTCATGCAGGTATTCATGATCAAGAGTCTCTGTTGGGACAAATGGTTAATTCATTGCACCCTTGATACTCATAAGCCTCCAAACTGAGAGCCTTGCAAGCATCCTCTGCAAAAGAGAAGCAGCAGCTGACATGATCTCCATTTTCTCACATCTCGTGCTCTGCATTTCAACAAAGAATCCTGCTGTCTAGCTGAGGGGCTTCCCCGTCCTCCTCCCTTTCCTGCCCTTTGCAAAGATCCCTTTACCTTCTCTCCAGATTGCTTTCCTGACCTTGGAGTAGCAGCTATCACAGTTCTGTCTGTGCCAGCTGCAGGCTGCGTGAGAGGAATCAGAGTGCAGATCCCAAGCACTGAGGTCAGATCTCTGTTGTTGGCCTTGGATGTGGGAATCTAAGCTGCAGCTCCCCAAATGATCTCTAGGGGGCCACAGGATCACTTTCTAGCAATGCTAGCCATGTGAAAAATTAAAAGTACAGCAGTGTCTTGGCTCACGAACTTAATCTGTTCCAGGACTCTGGTCGTGACCCAAATTAGTCATGACCCAGGTCAAATTTCCCCATAAGGTTCCATGTAAATAAGGTTAATCCATTCTGTAACTATTTTTTTTTGAATCGCAAAAATTTAAAGCAAAGTGACAAAAAACAACAAAGATCGCGGCCATCTCCCCCTGCCCGACCACAGCTTCCCTGCACCATAGACGGGCGCGATTGTGGTTGCGCTCGAGCAGGGAACACGGGCGTGATTGTGGCCATCTCCCCCTGAGTGCAATCTCCGCCATCTCCCCCTCCCAGCATGATCGCAGCCATCTCCTCCCTCCCCCCACCTCCCGAGCACGAACACAATCGTGCCTGGCTTCCCTGCATGAGCGCGACCGCGATCGTGGCCACAGATGGGTGCGATCGCAGTTGTGTTGGGCAGGGAACAAGGGCGCGATCATGGCCATCTCCTCCCCAAGCATGATTGCAGCCATCTCCTCCCCCGAGTGCAATCACAGTCGTGCTTGCGCAGGGAAGACAGGAGTGATCGTGATAGTCACCTGATGCAGAATTGGTGACCCGAGGCAATTTTTTCCCTGAAATGTGTATTCACCACCTGATTTGGTTGTGAACTGAGGCATTTTTAAGCCAAGGTACCATTGTATACACAAATACTCAAATAAAAGAATTATTCTCATGTATTCGATAAAATAAGTTACAGTACTATTTTTGTAATATTATATAATTACATTTATCTTATAGCTCCTGCATGGTGAGAAAAGAAAAATACTTGCTTACACTTTCTTCTGACACATGAATATCAGTGTTTCCCTGAAGAGTTCCCAAGCAGATAACTTTCCCTCCTTTAGACTGAATGTCAATTTTCTGACTCTGGAACAGAATAGTATATATTTTAAAAAGTGGTCATTTTCTTATTTTTCAAATATTTGTTTCTCATTTATCATGGATCCTAACTTTTGAATTCAATTTCAAGTGAATATCTCTTCAATTATTGAAAAGTGATGTGGCAATTAACAACTGTACGATAGGCAGAAATTCAGCAGTTACGGTTACACATCTGACAAAATTTCACTACTGAATTTCTGCTTGTCATGTCATGCAACTGTTATAGGCACAGCAGCTCTGACAAAAAATCAGTAAAAATACTGACTTTTTTTGCAGGATTGTTCAGAAAATTCCAGCCTGAGAGCTGATATCAGTTAAAGTAGATAGTGCTGTGATAGAATGACCTGTGTTTCCTATGTTCTCAATACAGTGAAAAAGAAAATTCATTCGACTGGCTGCAGCTACTCAGAAGTAAGCACCATTGACTTCAATGGATCTTGCTTCCAAGTCAGTGCCTACAGGACTGACACTTAATGTGATGAATGGTGTGAACCTGCAAGAAATAGGGAGGCCACTTGGCTGTTATATGCGACATATAAATACGTGGGTGGATGGATAGATGGGTAGATGGATAGATCTTTAGTTTATATATGCTTCATTTTGTTCACTGACATCAAGAGATACAGGAGCTTTCTACAGCTAGAATGGGCAGAAGGAAAATCTCTGGATGTTTTGGACTTTAGCTCCCAACATTCCTGATTATCATTCATGCTGGCAGGAGTTGACAGTCAAAATATCTGGAGAACTACCTTCAACCCACTCCTGCTCTGCAAGTTATCAGAACCCACTGAAGAAATTATGATTTTGAAGGAAAAGAACACATATGTATAAATATTCTGTGAACTCATCTGTTAATTTAAAACCTGGAGGAAGCAATTTTATCACCTCAGCACAGCATCTGTGGGACCATAGGATAGTTCAGATTGCTGGGGCTAAGGCTGAAGACAGCATTCTGACATTGCAGTTGGAAGGTGGAGCTCTATCCCCCACCTTCACAGAGCCAGCAAAGAAAGAAATGGACCAGCTGATCTCCAAGGTTGGAAAAATGATCTTGGAGAGAGGAAAAAGTGAATGTTTCAGGGGAAGAGAAGAAAATGGAGAAGCCAGGATCGAAGCTGTCTTGACAACTCTCCAGCAAGTTCATTGGTTTTGCTCCAGGCTTTGCCTGATGGATTTCAGGGTTCTAGTAAAAAACAAAGCAAATCCCAAAAATCTATTCATCCATGGTAATATCTTAGCAATGAGATAATCAGCTACTAAACATGCAAGAATACCTTCACACTCACGAAGTCAATGTATAATATTGAGTTAAGAACATGTAGTTCTTAAAAGACAAAAGGGGCAATGAATGGGCAAATATTTCTGTACTGATACCTTTATTGACTGCAAGACACTAGCTCCCTTCTCAGTTTCTATTTTGCAGTGATTGCATTCAATTTTCTCAATCTTCACACAGCCATTCCCTGATGTCTTGATATCTAAGTCTAAAATGAAAATTTAATAGAGAAAATAAATGGAAACAAATTTAGTTCTGAACATTCTAGACATCAATTTCATTTAGACAGTAATCTAATAGGGGTAGAAAGGGAGCCATCCCCTTTGAAAAGCAAGTCTTGCTTCCTTAATTCAGCGATGGATAATTAATGGCTCTTTAGATTTTTTTTTTTTTTGGCCTAAACCTTCCATCAGCCCTAGCCAACATATTGAAGGATGATGGGATTTGTAGGGCAAAGCATCTTGAGGCACATAAATTTCCCACCTGTGTTCTAAATAAACTCAGAATGTCAACAGAAAAAGAAGGTAAACAAATATGACATTTTGCAATATGGATACATTTATCCATACCCAGATGGCTGAAAGCTAGACAGCAGTTATGATTATTGCTATTACATTTGCCATTCCACCAAATTGCTCAGGACAAGGTATGTGGAGATTACATTTTTTTTCCTTCTATACAACGATCCTGCAAGGAAGGTTAGGCTGACAGAGCATAGCTGCACTGAGTTTCATGACAAAGTAGGATTTGAGGCCTCGTCAATCCAAGTCTAACAGTCCATCTACTACATCATACAATAATCTGTCAGCAAAGAAGAAAAGTGGTTCAACCAGCATTTCACATACAGCGATGGAGAAGAGCTGACTTTGCTAAAATGCTAGGGTTCAGGAAGTGTTTCTAAAGTTGCTGGGCAGTTGAAAACCAAAGCCAAAAGCAGACTGGGCAGCAGATGCTTTTGAGCTGTAGCAATCAAAGTTATGCCTACTATCAATCCCACCCAGCTGAATGGGTTAGGTCTGAGCTACAAGGGTTGCAACAGCTGGAAAGCAGAAACATGTTTGGCAAGATTATTTAGTTATTGCCAGACCAGGAGGAACACTCAAGCCTGAGAAGGTGCACTACACACTATCAACATATGATATTCTTTCATCTGGCAAGTGAACATACCAAATTTTATGGGGGTCCTCACATCCACAGAGGCAGCTCTGTCCATGTCATCTGAGATTATTGTCATCTCCTTTAGCACCTCATCGTATTTCACATGCAAATTATTGAGAGCTGGACTATCTTGGGGGTTCGTGTCCGTCCCCCTCACAGTAACAAATACCCTGTCAGCCTCGAGGTAGTTGTGTGGATCCAGGGGGCTCACGGTGACATGACAAGGAAGTCTCACCTTCAGCAGACCGAAGGGACTGACAATCAAGGTCCACTCTTTGAGAAGTTTGCTATTCTTCCGTCTGCTTACTCCGGGCTCAGAGGGCATTCTGCTTTTGTCATCAGGACTGGTGACAAACAACCTAACCAACTGGCAGCTACCTCCTCGCAACTCTCGCCCGGCGATGTTTCCACCCTTCGACAACCCTTGCCTGTTCCCTGCTACAATCTTGGCTGCCAGATGCCACCATCTTGGGAACGACAGAAGAAGCCGCATCTTGCTCAGCCTTGACCTCACCCTCTGAGGCTGTTTCTGCGTCCTTCTACGGACAGAGTCTGGGGTGGGGGCCGGGGGACTCTATCGACGGACTCCCACCTCGAGAAAGAAAAACTGCCCTTCGAGTTAGATTTCAGGGACCTGCAGAATTCCCACATGCACTCCCCAGATCCTGTGGGACGGGGCTCACTGGGTTAGTCTCCTGCCCCTTACACGTTCATACTATGAATTTCGCAAAAGAAACAAACTTGAAAAGCACAGAACCAGCAAGCTGAACAAGAATTGATCCGCAATTTCAGCAGAACCACCTAAGCATGTCTACCTCTCAGAAGCGGTGGCTGCTGGAAGTTGTAGTTTTCTGTCCACTCGGACACCAGGAACACGCGCTGCAGCTTGAACTACAAGCCCCAGAGAGCAGAGTGCTATACAAGGCTAATGGCGCATGCTGACTCAAAATTCAGTCCTGCAACTCCCGGCATCCTCCAGCAAGCCAATAAGAGGCTGGAGAAAGAGGATGTTTTCCCGCTCCGCTGCGTGGCATAGAACCTTATGTTGTCCAATCAGAAGAGAAAAGGAATAGTCGCGTGGAAGGGGGCGGGCTCTATGAAAGAGTTGGTCTCCGTGGAAACGCAAGACGCTGGGAGGTTTGCTTGATACGCTTTCAGAGCTTCCCAGGACGACGAAGGGGCCTCGGAGGGAGGAAGACCCACCTGAAGGTCGTGTAGAAACGGAGGTAGGGTGATCTGCAGTTAGATACCAACGCACGCAAGGCTGGGCTTTGCACCAGGGAGTAAAAAGGAGTATTAATGTGGTCGAGAGAGGTATTAGGGATGATTCAGGAAAGATGATTGCTTCGAGGAAGCTTGCGCGGCAGCTCAGATTCTGTAAGGCAGGTGTTAGGAACGTGTTGCCTTCCAGATACTGTTCGGCTGCAGCCCACCGATATCTAGAGAGCCATACATTCTCTCTCTCTGCCTTAAAGGCATAACACAAGTGAGGAGAAGGGCGAGGAAGGAGAGACATGATTGAGGTGTACAGAATTACAGCATGGTGTGGAGAAAGTGGAAAGAGGGACATTTTTCTCCCTGTCCCTTAATACTAGAACCCTTGAAACTGATTGGTGGAAGAGTCAGGACAGATAAAAAGAAGCACTTCTTCACATGGTGCTAAGTTAAGCTATGGAATTCATTTCCATGAGACGTACTGATGGCCACTGAATTCACCGAGGAGGAGGCTATCAGTGGCTGCTACTCCTGATGACTCCTACCACCAATAGCAGAGGCAAGTATATCAAGGTATACCGGCTGCTGGGGAACTTAGGCAGGAGAGGGCTGTGGGAGCTATATTCTGCTTGTGGGCTTCTCTGGGCAGCTTTTCACTTTTCACTGTGTGAACGGAATGCTGGACTAGATGAACCCTTGGTCTGGTCCAACAGACTTCTTATGTGTAGCAGGACTTATATCCAGACTCTGCAATTCTTGCTGTGATGTAGATTTCTGCCATCAGATGGCAGCAACTTCTTACCCATTTCACTGCAACTCCATAGTTACAGGCTTCATAGAAACACCAACAGAGGTTTAGAGAAATGCCACTGATGCATATGGTCAGGAATGCCTGATGCATGGTTTTGCTAACATACAGTGTATCCTGAATGAGATTCAGAGAAGTGGTGGTTTCTGCCCCATCAATTCTGGAAAGGCACATTTCTCCATTCCCCAAGGAGATGACAACCTCCTGTTATTATTATTATTATTATTATTATTATTATTATTATAACATTTCTATGCCGCCCCTTGCCGAAACCTCAGGGCGGCTTACAACATGATAAAATACATGTTGTAAGTGCAAAAACACAAAGAAATCCATTTCATCTAAAGTCTCCTTTACACCTAAATGGCATGAATAGACTTTTATTCGCACTACAGAGTGCTTGACCTCTTCCCACTTAAATCCAACATAACCTATTTCAGACTACAATATGATGGACACTGGAGGCATCCTTCACCCTTCTGTATATATTTTTCTTTTTTAAACGCCTTCATCTTATTATTGAGTTTTCATTAAATATAAATAAACAAAACAAAGTTATCATATTTATCATACAATGAAATATATTTATTTAAGCAGAAAAGTGTTAACAGAAATGCACTGTTTAGTATGACTTTGCATAAGTAGCTCACTAAACATGGCCCATTTCATTGTTTCTTGAAAGTTTCAGTGGCATTTAGTACTTAAATGAAGTGTTGTTTAAGTAGAAAAATGAATACTGTGGTACCTTGGCTCATGAACTTAATCCATTCCAGGACTCTGGTCGTGACCCAAATTGCTCATGAGCGAAGTTAAATTTCCCCACAAGGTTCAATGTAAATGAGGCTGATCTGTTTTGTAATTATTATTTTTTAATTAGAAAAATGTGAAAAAGCAAAGCGACAAAGAACAACAAAGATTGCGGCCATCTCTCCCCCCCCACACCCCAAGCACGAGCCTGGCCATCTCCCCACACCCCTCCAGCACGACTGCAATTGCACCCATCATCCCTGTACATGCCCGTCATCTCAGCGCACTGAGAGGGGAGATGGGCGCGAACGCAGGTGCGCTCCGGAGGCAGGTGTGAATGCAGACACGCTGGGAGGGGAGAGACAGGCGCAAACTCGGGTGCGCTTGGGGGGTGCGCGCCCATCTTTCCTGCAGAAGCATGCCCGTGATTGCGCCAATCTTTCCTGCATGAGCGCAACCGTGATCTCGGCCATCTCCCCGCTACCCCCAGCACGATCGCGGCCACCTCCCCACTCGGGGTGGGGGGGAGATGGCTGTGATCCTGGTCGCCACCCAATGTGGAGTTCATGACCTGATTCAAAATTTTTATGAAATTTTTATTTGCTACCTGATTTGATAGTGAACTGAGGCATTCATGAGCTGAGGTACCACTGTATCTGTTTGCAAAGACTATGTTAATCTTAGTTATTTCCTTTGCCTTCTCCTATTGAAAATTGAATTTTGCATTGTTTTTAAGGCTTCAGTACATTGCTTGAATGTAAATTCTATCGAGAAATGGAGCTTAGTTCTGGGTGACTACATACAGGATGTCTCCATATTTGAATTATTTTTATCCTGCTGCAATGGTGTGATTTGCCAACTGGCTAATTCAGGTCACAGGCTTATTATTATTATTATTTTTATTATTATTGTAACATTTCTATGCCGCCCCTTGCCGAAGCCTCGGGGCGGCTTACAACACAATAAAATACATTGAAATACAATAGAACATAATAAGTTACCATTAAATACAAAAATACAAAAAAATACATTGAGTTACAAACATAATAATATAAAATTAAAATTATCAGTATAAAATAAGTAAATAAATAATATAGGAGGAGAAAAGAGAAGGAAGAAGAAGTTGCCCTGGCCAGATCATATATTTTAACAATTAAAATGATGTTTAAATAAAAAGGTCTTTACCTGGCGCCGAAAAACCAGTAACGACGGTGCCAGGCGGACCTCTTTGGGGAGTGAATTCCATAGGTCATTCAGTTATCCTGTGTAGTTTAAGTTGCTTCAAGGAAAAATCAGAAAGATCACATATTAAAATATATATTTTATCAGAAATCTATAAAAGAATTTGTGACATGTTCTCCACAACAGTGCAGTTCTTGTTTTAGAAGACAGTACACTGCGCACAAACAGAAAGGTAGTGCAGGTTCTCTGCAAGAGCAACACAGAAAGAAAACTGCACAAGGTGCTTTAAGAGCCTTCAGCTCAGTACAAGTCCTCTTCTTCCTCTGATGAAGGATCCTCTGTCAATCCATCCCAGGCCTTGCTTCTCTCCTGCTGACAAGAGTATCTTTGCCCCTCCTACAGAGGACGTCATGGAAACACTTTCACTAGGGTAGCAGAAGCACACTTTAGCTTGTCAACTTCTTCCTATTTCTTTTTCTGCACAGTGCTCTCGCAACACACCAAATGGGCATATCTGCTGTGCACTCCTTAGTCATGCAAGGCCTGCAGTGGGGAAATTGTGCACCCCTATTCGCCTCTAAATAAGAACTCTGTGCTCATGGGTGGTTTATCTCTGGAGATTTGGCATATGCAGCCAAGCAATGATGGAGCACTGTTGTCTCTGTGCCATCTTGTAAGCTGTGCTAAATGGTAGAAAACATTTTTTCTCATCTCATGTTCTCTCAGAAGATGTCATTTACACAACTATTTATTTACAAAACTATTCTTTCAAATTAGAAGCATTGGTACTATAATTATTGACTTATCTGCACATTAAGTTTTGGGCTGCAGACTTTTCTTTCTTTTTATGTCTAAGTAATTTGGAAGCATGTTTCTAATTCAAGGACAATTTCCCCAGAAAAAATAACATCTTTATTTAATTTACTGCCCAGCGTTTGGAATAGAACATTCTTTTGATTTCAGTGTTAGAGTGATAGTGCATTAAATATTTAGAGGAACCTGAGGTATTTTTACTTACTGTGACAAACATTTCACAAAGACTAATCTCAGAGGGTTTTATTGGGTATATTAAAATGAGGCCATGGCCAACTTGAGCATTTACAGTGCTGAAAATGATAAAAGGATATGAAGGCTTCTCATTAATATTTTGGAAAAGTACAAGCTAGGCTCCACTTGCATTTTTATGTGATAGCAGTTCTAAACATAAAGGTTGAGTGAGAACTTGGGTGAACTCTCTTAAGTCCAACTACCACCATCACTTTCCAGTTCCAGTTCTTTCTCTAACATTGTCTTTTCGTGCTTGTGCATGTGGAGGGGGTCATATAACTCCTTTTTAGTGGACAACATTGCCAAATGCTTCAGCTGCACTGAATGCAGGATCATTTGAACCTGATTCTAGGCACTAAATGCAGGGCTTTTCCTTCCATGTGGGTTCTGGTCAGTGGCCCATTTTGGAAGGACAATCTCCTTCAACTTTCTTTTTTACTTACACATTACTATTGTTGAATCAGGGCAACTCTATTCTAGTAAAGTCAATCATGTGTATATTTTCTGGTGCTTTGACTGAAGCATAAACTTGTGATGGCATGCTTTTTACATATAACATCACTAACTGGCAGTATTTGCTAACACAACACTTGATTTCTGTGAAATATGATAAAAATGGTTAAATGACAGTTTTAGACTAAAATATTTAACCAGGTATGCCTGCTGTGTTTAGAAACGGTGTTTTTCAGATCACAAATAGAAGACTAAACTTCTCCAGTTGCGGCTTGCATTTTGAGCTTAAATTCATATAAGTGTAATGGGACTTCCTTTTGCATAACAGTGGAGGCGGATTGGAGCGTACAAGATTAAAGAAAGTTTGTTTGATTCAAAGTAGTCAGTCTTATTCTGGCATTTTTACAATAAGATCAAAGAGTGGGAGAAAGAAAACATGGATTTTCATTATCCATGCATTGTTCTAGTAAGCAATAAAAGAATGCCGAGAAGTAGCCATGGTTTTTACATGCAGTTTCTTTTATACGAAAAATAAGAGTTGTGTAACACTTAACAATGCTACATGTCTACTCAGAGGTCTTATTGATTTTGGTGTGACTTAGTTTTTTAAGGTTTTTTTTTTTATAGCATAGCATAACAAGTATAGCATAACAGTTTTTAAGGTTTTTTTTTTATGGACTATATGTTTCATTTGATGGATGAAGTGTTATTTAACTTGGAATGATAGTCCACAAGAATTTATGCTGTAATAATTTTGCTTGTTATGTGCCACAAGGCTCATTGGTTGCAATCAATAAAATCTGCTTTAGAATACACTTACTATTCTTTTGACTTCCTTCTATGAATTGGTTCAAATTAATCTGTTTAGGTATATGTGCAATATACCAAATCCAAGATAAAAGGGGTATAGAGTATAACAATGTATATTTTGTTTGCAATAAGTCAGCTAATTTACATTTCTAAATCATAGGCTACTCTTGAAGGAAGACTAAATGAATTATAAAAGGAACCTTAACTCAAAATTTCTTGAATTACAATTCATATGTCTATTCAGCATAGGTAAAATGTACACATGATCTCTCTTTATATAGTGCTGTAACTTTTTATATGCTATATGAAGCCAAACACAAATACAAGTACAATTAATATTGTACATTACAAAGATTTTCCTTATTCTTTGCCAGCATGTCTCAAAATGCATCTCCAAGAAATATCTGGGCAGGCCCTTTCCCTCCTATTTTCATAGTTATTAGGTGTGACTTCTAATTGCGACAATAGCCTATTTTATCTGTAGGACTTTTCTGATTCTTTTTACTAAGTAAAATAACTTTGAAATTCCAAGTTATTTTTAAAGGGCTCCTTAAAATATTTAAATATATTCTCTCTTGAAAATATTGGAATAAAAAAAATCTAGATGAGGACATTTTGGCTCACACATTTCCATTTGAAATAACTGCATAATTCATCAGTATTTTAATTTTGCTTAATTAGATTTCTCAGAAAAATAAATGTCCATAAAGAAATGGAAATACCTTAGGGTGCAATGCTGTGGGATTGTCACTCTATAAATGCAGGGCTCCAAAATCTGAGCTGCCCATCTGTCCTAAGGCCTGCCGTCATTGTAACCTCTCATTCTTTCTTTAAAACTATTTTTAGCTAGGTAGGTTCTGAGCCTGTCTGTCTTGTTTACCTTCAGATGATGGGACTAAGAATAATAGGCTTTAGGACCCCTTTCCTCCTCCTTCTCCTCTTCTCCATGTCCACCGATACATGCCTTCCTCACCATTCCTGACCTCTTTTGCGATTTTTGTTGCAATTTTGGGAAGAGGAGCTACCACACAGATTTCTCTTGCAGCCGGAAGGAGGTTGCCGGCAGGAGGAAGATCTGTACTCACACCTCTCTCACACTCATAGCTCTGTCTACAGGTGCTGAGGAGAAATCCTTTGTTGTCCTAAATGATGTCTAGGGGCCTTGGATGGTTGTGGCAGTCTCTTTACTGGTTGCTTCATTGCTATTGGGAATGAGTTTCAGCTCTTCAAGAGTTCACTTTAAAAACCTCTGCCAAAATAGCTTGAACAGAGAATATTGCAAGCTACAAAACTACAAATATTTGTGTCACATGAGCATGTATGATTTTATGGTAGGTCTGATAAGTTGCCTTCCATATACCTCTACTAGGTTGTGGGTTCCCTTTAGTCTGAGCAGCCCTGGAAGAGGTGGCAGATATGACTCTAGTTCTCCCATGAACTGCCTTGCTTTGACCCAGTGACCCAGTCCTCTGCTGTCTGTGTCATGTGGCACAGGTTGACCAATGAAGATTTAGTAGGCACCCCAAAATGTGCATTTGAATGACTTTTGTGATGGAAACTTGTTTCTTTTGGTCACAAACTTTTCTTTGAAACTCAAACATCAGCAGAGTTACAATTGAAATAAATATTTCATAAATTCAAATAACATTATGGGAATTCAGATTACCATCTGTATTACAGAAACTTAATGCTGCTTGCAGTTGATTACATAATGTTTTGATTTCTGTAGGAGGCATAATCAGGGTTAGTCGTGTCCCCCCTCCGTTTTTTGTTTTGCATTCCTAAGCAAATGCAGCTGCTGAAATCTCTCTGTTAAGCAGAATGTCCTTGATGAAAGTCCAAACTGAACTAGAGGCCAATTTATGCTTGGAGTCTTCAAAGATGTGCTGACCCAAAGACCATGACATCTCTTTAAAAGAATAATACAAAGCTATAGCTATATTGTGTCTTAAATTGATGTGGTATGATTTGCAAATAAACTAGTTTATGCTATTGGAATTACTTTCTGGTCAAGTTTAAATACTCTTGGAAAAGTTATAAATTCTTATATTTCATTTGAAACTACTTTGGGATTCCCCAGTCTCAGTGATTGCCAAAACTAGAAGAGTCCAGCAAGCTCTAAAATACAGTTGTTTCTAAGTTTTCGCTGCCAGCTATTTAAATTGTTCAAGATGTACATTACACAGAACAAACTGCAAGGGTTTCTAAGGTAGGGATTCATAACCTTGTAGATCCATGTAGTTTCTATGGTAGGGATGCACAACTTTTTTAGGTTGGTGAATATATTTGTAATTTTAAGAGAGTGTTGTGGGCACACTCACAAGATGGCTGTCATAGCTGGGGCTTGCTCCTTCATAAAATAGCAGTGATGGAAAATATGGAAAACAAAACAATGCCCCACATTGGAAATGGTCAATATATGTTCAATATATATTCCAGTCTCAAGAGAGGAGACACAAAAGCAACCATATGACCATTGCATTAATCTCCCGTGCTAGCAAATAACAACTAAGAATGTGGAGCAAGAAATGCTGGAAGGCCAAGTTGTATTGTGAAAAGGAAGAGGCACTAGGGATCATATAACAAATATACAGCTGGACAATGAAAAAAGTTGACAAGAATAAAATTGATGTGTTGAAACATGGTGCTGGAGAAGACCTTTCCAAATACCCTGGACCAACAGAAAGACAAACAAATACTTCCTAGATCAAATTAAGCCAAGCCTTCCCTAGAAGGAAGTTCAAAATCGAGGCTGTTGTACTTTAGACATATCATGAGAAGGCAAGACTCAGTGGAGAAGACAATCATGCTAGGAAAAGTCAAAGGCAGAAGAGGAGGAAGGCCAAATATGAGATGGATTGAATCCATAAAGGAAGTCATAGCTTTGAACCTGAAAGAATTGAATGGAGCTGTCATGGATAGGACATTTTGGAGGGCCTTCATTCATAGGGTTGCCATAAATCGGAGACAACTTGACATAATGCATATGCTTGATGTCATGCTGTCATAAAATGCTCATTTCCCAGAAGGCAAACTGGTGTAACTGAAAGAGAAGTAACTTGCCCTAGAACTTAAGTGCGAGGCACAGGTGGGCTCTGAGTTCCAAAACACAAAACTACTCTGTTGAACCCAAATAAAGATGGTGTTTGAAAGTAGCAGTTTACCTTGCAGTATGGCAACTTCCCAGTTGCTTTTTTAATCTTTAGAAATAACATTAAAATCAGAAAGGGTCTGGTCAGCACCAAGAGAGGTATCTGTGGGCACATTGCTGTCCATGGCCACAACACTGGAGACACAAGTTCTAGGGAATTACATGCAACTGTACTGATCGAAGATGGAAATTATCTATAGGAGAGTTTAATACTTCTGTGATTAATCTGTGACTGAAGTAATCTTTTATATTGCTTACAACTGTTGTTCACTATTCACATTAAAAAACTAGTAGGATGATCCATCCCACCCATCCATTAGCTGTGTCATGTCATGTCCCTTTGTGCACAATTAAAGTATTTCCATTTTTCATTCATTTTAAAGTTCTAGCTGTATGCAGTCTTTCAGTATATAGAACAACCATCCTTTGCTGCTTCTTGTTACCTCTCTCTGTCTCCTCTTTCTTGGTTCTCTCTGTTATAGATAGAAATACTCCCATCTAACCATTCACTGTTACTTTGTTTCGTTCTTTCTCAGCAAAGTATAATTTATTTTGTATAAGGCATCAAACAGTTAACAATGTGACATGAAGTTTTGCTTTTATGTTATTTTGCAGAATCTTGGAAAGGGGAAATGAGTGATTCTGAGGAAGAAGAAAGTCCTATTGCCACAGAGTCAGAGCCTGAAGCAATATCAGAACCAGAATCAGAACCAGAGAGTCCTGAGGAGCCTGTTTATGCCATAGCTCCAACTGTTAATATCCAGGATGAAGGCACCATTGACGTGCATTCGTGTCCTGCCTTTCAGTGCCTTGATGAGGTAGTGTCTTCTAAACATCCTTTTGGTGAGCCAGATGGCTATTATTGAAAAGTGTCGTTATTTTAAACTTTATTAACAAGGTTTCGGGACATTCCAAAAAGGAAATGCAACTGTAAGAGATTGTGTTGTCCAAGCCCTTCTTTAATAACATGTTTTACCTGGAATGAAAGGATTGTTATTGGGAGTGAATATGACCCTGGGGAATATGAACCTACTCTAAAAACAAATTTATATTCTAAAAGTGTTACTTTTCCCTCTAAATTTCCTCTAAATGGGAATTTATATATGAAACAATTTAAGCATCTATTGTAAAAATGACATTGATTTATCATAACTGTAACCTAGAACAAGACAGAGGAAATACCTTGTCCAAGAGCATACAAACAGAAGTAAAACTCAGCACTGTGTCCAAGCATGGTATCTTGTATTATTAGCATTTTGCTGTGCTTATGAGCAGAACTTTCTTATTTATTTCCAAAAACATTTTAAATGATTTCCTTAGATTCACTTTCAGGGTTTTGCATTGCAAAGAGCCAGAAACCGCCAAATAGATCTACATAGAATTTGCTCACTTTTTCAACACATATCAGTTATGACTTTTATTGGTCAATTCTGAGGAGAAACTGTGGATATAACTTTGGGAATGGAATGGTAGACAGATATAAAATGAACTTTTCAATCAGCTGATGCTTCATAGAATGAATGTCAGTATTATTCCTTAGTCAACACGTAGGTTGCAGCTGTTCTCAAATTTGGAGAGATAACTCTTTGAAAAATGGTCTGTAACATATATGAAACATGACAGTCTCAAACCTAAGCTGAACCTTTACCCTTATTTGACTCCAGCATTTTTCTATTATAACTGGAAGGTTGTTTCTAGTTATTTCATTAAACTGCTGTGACATATTCTTCATATTCTTAAGGACTCATTAAAATTTTTGCTTAATTGTTTTAATTTATAAAGCAAAGAACTTTGCTTTATAAAATTAAAGTTATTGTTTAAAGTTATTGTTTTCTTTAAATTCTGTTATTTATTTAGACAGTTTATAAACTGTTTTTCTGTTGAGGCATACTATAAAATAGGCAAATATGAAAATAAACATTCTGAACACTAGCTAGAAAAAGCTGAAATTGTACCAAATGAAAATGGTGTATAGATAAAACACTCCAAAGAAACTGTTAGCTAAGCTTCCACTGCAAAAAGCCAGTTTACATCGAAACAACTAAGGTATGCGCACAAAAAATAGGCCTGTGTAGATAAAAACGTAAATGTAAGTGCCAGGATACAACTCAGGAGGCCTGTGCTCCTAATTGGCTATGCTTCTGAGACACAGCAGGAAATTTCAGCCATGCCAACATTCCCAGACATTGCAGTTAAGTTCACATTTCAAGTCAGGTACACAAAGTAAGAGCATGCTCTTGATTTAGTAGTATACCCTTTGTTTAAAACAGACATGGGGCTTGCTGTGTGAAGGTTTAATTTTTCTTCTGGAGGTGGAAGGGGATGTTATAGTGCAATTCTCCTAGTACCTGTGGTTGTTAAAATACACTGGACAGAATAAAAAGCATTTAACAGGAATCTGTGGTGTGACCTGCCACTTCCATGGCAGGAAGTCCCAAATGCTGTCCTGTATGGATAGTAATTCATGGAAAACTAACTAAACCATTGCATCTGTTACTGGAACAAGTTAACAGTAAGCTTTTGTAAATGTCATTACACCAAACACATCAAATGGAGGGAAAATGTAATTTTCTTTTCAGCCAAACAACTGTCATTTGATAACTACCCATCTCTGCTTTGTATTTTACCATGTTGGCAACACTGGGTAGTCTCAGGAAGCTACAAGAGCAACGTTATCCTGGCAAAGCCAGCCACTGATGCCTGTCCTTGGCCCTTTTCAAAAATACAACACACAGCACTCCTACTTGCATCCAGCAGTCATCACTTTTCAACACTGCCCTGGAAAGTAACTCAACTCCCAGGGCTTATTGAGGAGAATGGCCACTGCCGGTAGCCATTGGCACCACCAAGGGAAGTCCCACCGGGACCATCACTGGGGTCCAAGAGATGGCAGCTGCTGAAGGCCTCTTTAATCCTGGAGCCAGCTTTGCAGAATGGTTAGGGCACATACTACTTTTCTTGATCCTGCTGATCAAATGAGAGCATGACCCCAATTAATCCCCAGAAGAAGAAAGAGAAGGGCAGTCAAGAGAACTGTGCATCTTATACCATGGCAATAGCTTGTGACCTCAATTCGGCATAAATTTAGGCATTTCTAATCACCTTTATTTTCAGGTGGCCTAAAAGCATGAAGCAGAGATACAGATTATTGCTTAATAAGGCCTTTCACAGAGGATAAAGCTATCAATGGTTACTAATTATGGTGGTTCTATATTGCCTCCAGTATTGAAGACTCTGAATACTGGTTGTTAAGGAATGTCAGTGCATCGTGTTCATTTATGTCCTGTTTGTGGGCTGTCTGTGGGCATATGGTTGGCCGCTGAAGGAACAGAAAGCTGGCATAACTGTTCTGATCTTTTTATGAGAGGCACTCCTAAAATATTATTTTCCTAATCCTAAATTTATATATGCAGGATTTTTCTTTCTGCGTATTGGATTTATTTACATAATGGAGAAACAGTGCAGAATGAAAGCCTGATCATGCATCAAGATCATACCCACGTCATGTTCTTATACTGGACACAATTTTGGACAGCCTGATAACCTTCAGTTCTTTAGTGCTTCCCAAATTTCATTAGCTTAGGCAATCAGTTTATTTATTATTTATTTATTAAAACATTTTTATGCCGCCCCATTCGCCGAAGCCTCGGGGCGGCTTACAACAATAAGTTAAACTAATTATAATATAAATAAAAAAATATAAACATTAAATTAAAAATACAAAAATACAGTATAAAATAAGCTGCCCTGGCCAGATAAAATCCAATAATATTAACAGTTAAAATGCCGCTTGAAAAGGACCAATGCCAGGAGGCATGGAGAAGAACAGTCAGCAATGAAGTAGGTGCAGCAATAATAGTATGGAACGGGCATGAAGAAGAAGTATACAGACCCCTGTGTCTACAGCACACAGTGCTCTTCCAAGCACCAAGGCCCTTTAGGAACAAAGTTCTGTGTATGTTCACCTCTGTGCATGCATGTGTAGTTGCAGACTCTGAATAATGAGTGGAGGTGGCACACTCATGTCCTCCTTGTGGGTTTCTTGCAGGCCATTTGTTGCCTACTGTGTAAATTGAATACTAGATTAGATAGACCTTGCTCTGATCCAGTGCAGTTCTTAAGTGCTTAGCAACTTGCATAGCAGTTTGCGCAACAGGTGGATAGAACTGTTCACTTATTTACTTGTTATAATGCGTCATTCCAATAAATTGTTCAATATAGTATTTAAAATGGAAAAGTCTACCATCTGAAACAAGGACATAAAAGGAAAATTTAAGCCAGAATTGATTATCAGTTTCTTTTCCTAATGGTGTTGACAGTCTGAGTTAGGGTCAGGTTAAATTATGTTGTGCTATCAGTGGTTAATAACATATAAGAATGTAACATTTAATATTTTGATTTTGGATGCATTGTATGTCTCACAGTCACAGTTCAACTCCTGACTTTTCACAAGAAAATAAGACATATGTTCCTAAGGTTCTCCAATAAAAAGTGCCTTGTTTTTACACAATGAAGCATTATTTCAGAAGCTTTTAGGAACTTTGAAAATTGGTAGAAAGAAAGAATAAAGATCTATTAGCCCTTTGCAGAATGTAATTATTTCCAAGATGACCTCAGTCAAGCTAAACATTTCCATGTAACTTTCAACAATTTCTAAGTGATTTGTTCATGTATTTAATTACTTGGCTGGGGTAAAATGGTCTGTTAACATTGGTCTATTTAAATCACATGCATCTTATTGATTTAAGACAGAGAACTACAATTTTGTAACTTGCCATCCTAAAACCTCCATGTCATGACTATGTCTGGTGAGGTCAATATGACTTCTTAGAGCCTTTCCAGACAATAAAAGCTCCTGCTTATATATTGTAGTTATATTATCTTGCCCACAAAATTAGCAATTTAATGGACAGACCTGCCGAAATACCTTTCTAAAATCTCAAAGTTTTAGAAAATCTCAGTAAATTATACAAAGAGCAACATTCTCCACAAATTGGCAAAAACAAGCTCTATTATTTGTTTTAAGTCATGAGGAGCAAGATTTGATTTGATTTGATTTATTAAATTTGTTTTCTGCTAGTATTCCCACATGTACACCCCAAGTACCTTATTGTGTAAACCACACGGAGAGCTTTGGCTGTGGGGCAGTATAGAAATGTAATGAATAATAATAACAAGGATGATTATGATGATGTTATTAATATTGGCTTGTGCTTTTAACATTTTTAAATATTTTAATTACTATTTAATTTACTATTTATTGTATAATTTTGTATAGCAGTGGTGATGGGTGCACACTGCCCAGAGAGTCCCACTTGGGACTGTTGGATATAGTTTTATAAACCAACCAACCAACCAAATAAATAAATAAATACAAAATATTATACGGATGGAAACACTGCTTAAGTAATGACCACTTTTATTGAACTTTTTATTGAACTCTGCCAGTGGTAGGCTGAGTCCTGATAGAATCATGGAAGAACAGGATTGCTAGCACTTTGTTCCTAAAGGGCCTTGGTGCTTGGAAGAGCACTGTGTACTGTAGACACAGGGGTCTGTACATTTCTTCTTCATGCCCGTTCCATACTATTATTGCTGCACCTACTTCATTGCTGACTGTTCTTCTCCATGCCTCCTGGCATTGGTCCTTTTCAAGTTTCCAATAGTGCAGGTTTCACCTGTCCAACGATAAATTGGCAGCAGTCCCATGCAGTCCCCATCCAGCCAAGAATTTCATAATTTATTTGTTTCTCAGAAGCTAATTGTAATGCTTGGTTTTTTGTTTTTGTTTTTGGTGGAATACGCATGTTGGAATTTTGACAAAGGTAATTTTGCAAGATGTTGTTTTCCTAACTGCTGTAAAGTTGTCAGCAGTGTAGTCATTAATGCAAAATATGTTCCATTTTCTCCCACTTTTTTTGATTCATGTGACTTAGTACAAATTACATCATATAAACAAATGTGTCTGAGGAATTTGGAACAAAGGTTTATAGAATGATAAGTTAAGGGAGACAAGATGTAAAATTAAACTACAACACAGCTTGTTTGTATTGATTACTAAGACGATTAAATCACAATATATTGTCTCTCAGATATTCTCTCCATATATTAATCGTCCAAAGAGCAATTGATGAAAAACATTACTTGGTAAAAATATGCACTATTGTATATATGAATAAGTAATTATTTCTTAGTGGAGATTATTATTTGTTGAGTCCTGTGAAGACAAAGATTTGTTTGTTACCAAAGGATCAGCTGCTGCTGTCTCAGTCAAGTTCATAAAATATCTTTACTGCACAAAAATTGTATGGTAATATGTTTTTCAGGGTGTTTTTGAAGGACGCTCGATAAGGCAGTAGGGCAGAATTACATGCTGTTTTAAATATACAGTATGCAGCCAAGCTTTATTTCTTTTTTTTACCTCCAAGTAGGCACATAGGCCCCTAATCAGGATTAAGAAAAGTATTTTGGAAAGGAAGATTCAAAACTCTCCACTCAGCCACTGCCTGTGGGTTAAAACAACCCAGGTTCCTATGAAAAACCAGTACAAGCTCAATTTCTTTATCATCCTTTTGGAATCCAAGGAGCCATATATAAAATTTCTCCTCCTTTTTTAATTTTAAAACATTTATGTTCTGCCTATTCTCTGAAAAAATCTAGGCAGCTTGCCACAAATTAACAATTGAACAAAATTTAACAATTAACAATTCTTTAGCAATTAGAAACATTTCTCCATAACACAAAAAGGCAGCTGAAAATCACACAACACAATAAAAATATAAAAAGACACTAATCAAGACAGGTATATTGCCCTGAGCATAAAAAGAAAAAAAGAAAAATCTCCACCACCTTTTGGAAGGTTGTTCATGAAGAAGTATCCTCTGAACGCTGGATGGAATCTTTTAGCATAGCTTTTGATAGAACAGAAAACTGAGCAGTTGTGACTATTAACCCAACTCTGTTAGTGCATTGCTCCATCCTTTTATGTTAATAATGTTTGGGAAAAGTAAGTACACTGGTTGATCTAGAGTTCCCTGAATAAATCTGCAGATTAAATGCACAGTTAACAGGGGTGCTCAAGTAGATGAAAGTAGGCAAGTAGACAAGTGACATTACACATCAAAAAGCGTATTGTAAATTGTCCAGCTTCCCAGGCCTAAAATAAGAGTTTTGTAGAACTGACATGACAATGTTATTTCTTAATATTGACTCTTTTTTACATTGCAAAAAATTATGTATCTATTTATGCAAATTTAATCAGTGTTTCTGTTCCTTGGTATGAAGTCTGTTTTCCATTTATTTTAGAAGCTATATAAAAGTAAATTAATCATATTTTGGGTTTGGGGTTTTTTTTTTCAAGGCCTAAATTGCTCTCCTTCAGAAATGGCTGGTTTTGGAGCAGCTTATTTGATTTCTTTTCCTGGTTTGTGACCGTAAAATAAATACTAATTATTAGATTCCCTAACAAAATGATTCTTGTTGACGGCTATATCCAGCTAATTAGTTGTGTTACTTAATGTGCAGGTATCTTCTTTGCATGAAGATAAATTGTCTTGCAAAGTGCTTTTCTTGGACATTAGGGGTGCCATGCAAAACAGCTCTCTCTAACTCTCTGAAATTAGAAGATTACAGGCATCTGATAGAAGGCAGGAAGAGTGAGGGCTTGCCATCTCACTCCTCATGCCTTCCAAAACAAGGCTCTCTAAATGTTTTCTTTTTCCTTTAGAGGAGGAAAGGCTGAGGCGTTGCTGGAATTCCTTGGAGAATGGTGATGCCTTCTCTCCCGATCCCTTAAGAACTCCCCACTGTCTTAAAAGACAGGCTTCCATCTTTGGAGCCCATCCAGCAAAACCATGCTGTCTGCAAGGTTATAGGGAGAATGCGCTGAGGTTGTTTTTTGAGGTTAGAACCAAGACTCTGACCTAGCCAAACAATGCCAAGAGGATTGTGCCCTGAAAAAACATAGGCCTAAATCTGTCAGTAGAAGATGTCCACTGCTTTTTCCATTTGTGCAAGTGATTGCACCAGCCACAGTGGACCACTTTATTAACCTAAGAACTTCAAACAGTTACACAGCTGATTGTGAATTTTTGTTTTCCCTTCACACATAATTCAGAACTTGTTTTCTGTTAGCAGAACACTATTTGCACTAGTAGAATAACACCAGTTGATAAAACCTTTAGGAAGGAAAAATGATAATGCATAAGCATATTATTGAACAGAAGAAAGGGAATGATAGAAATTCACATTTTGTGGTAAAAGTGAGATTAGCCCTAAAGCAAGGTCAAGATGGTCAAATTGGAAGATATGTTTATGTTGACTGTGGCATTTTTGTGTTAGGACTTCACATGTCTTCTTCATGGGAAGCAAGTTTGGTCTGTCACCTTTTAAAGTCTAAGACAATGGGATCAATTTCATCTCTACTTTACAAAAAAACTCTTAACCAGAATAGAATTCTGTCTTACAGATCTGACAGGTTAAGACTTATTATTTGTGGAGAACTGATGGCCTGGATTGCATGTTGATTACTACTTCATTGAAAGGATAGTGTAAAAATTACTGACTGAAAAGTTTGCATTACAGATCATTTTCTTATCGAAGCTTCAAGCGACCCATTAATAAACATGGAATCCTTATTATATTCATATTAGAAATGTTGTCTTCAATTGCTGCTTCTGATACTGGTCTAAATCAGATAATCTGCAAATGGATTGCCTTCTGTTATGTTCTAGACTATGCCCATATTTGTGTTGGCACCTCTACCCTCAATTTATTGCAAATTCCACGTGCTGAATACCTGCTAGTGAGCTACTTAATAAACACTTGCATCCCTGTAGATGGTCACATTATCACTGTGTTGATTTCCCAGGCGACAAGAAGTGCTTAAAATGCTGACCAGATCGTCGTGGGTGGACGTGAAGACAACATCTGCCTTTTCTTTTTATGCCAATATTGTTATAGGGCTTTAATGTTGTTCCAAAAGCCTTTCAAGCATACAAAATTTAGAATGTGCCATTGTGTATGGATAAGCCAATCACTGTTAGTGTTTTCAAAACTGTTGCCAGGTGAATATTTTTATAGCTGTGGTTGGAACTGTGGAAGTTACATGCATTTGATACGGTGAGCTGGTGTTTACAAATGACTGCACAATATGATTTGCTTGCTTGCTAGTTGCAAAGTCTTGTCTGACCCATCACGACCCCATGGACAACATACCTCCAGGCCTTCCTGTCCTCCACCATCCCCTGGAATCCACTTAAGCTCATGCCGACTGCTTCAGTGACTCCATCCAGCCATCCCCTTCTTTTGCCTTCAATTGTTCCCAGCATTAGGGTCTTCTCCAATAAGTCCTTCCTTCTCATTAGGTGGCCAAAGTATTTGAGTTTCATCTTGAGTATCTGGCCTCCTAAAGAGCAGTCCGGGTTGATCTCCTCTAGGACTGACTGGTTTGATCGCCTTGCAGTCCAAGGGACTCGCAGGAGTCTTCTCCAGCACCACAATTCAAAGGCCTCAATCCTTCGGTGCTCAGCCTTCCTTATGGTCCAGCTTTCACAGCCCTACATTGCAACTGGAAAAACTATAGCCTTGACCATAAGCACTTATGTCGGCAGGGTGATGTCTCTGCTTTTTAGTATGCTGTCTAGATTTGCCATAGCTTTCCTCCCCAGGAGCAAGTGTCTTTTAATTTCTTGCCTGCAGTCCCCATCTGCGTGATCTTGGAACCCAGGAAAATAAAATCTGTCACTACCTCCATCTCTTTCCCATCTATTTGCCAGGAAGTGAGAGGACCGGATGCCATGATCTTAGTTTTCTTAATGTTGAGTTTCAAGCCAACTTTTGCGCTCTCCTCCTTCACCCGCATCAAGAGGCTCTTTGGTTCCTCTTCACTTTCTGTCATTAGAGTGGTATCATCTGCTTATCTGAGGTTGTTGATATTTCTCCAGCTGTCTTAATTCCAATTTGTGATTCATCCAGCCCCACCTTTCTCATGATGTGCTCTGCATATAAGTTAAATAGGCAGGGCGACAGTATACAGCCTTGCCGAACTCCTTTCTCAATTTTGAACTAATCAGTGGTTCCATGTCCAGTTCTTGTTGTTGCTTCTTGACCCACATACAGGTTTCTCAAGAGACAAATAAGATGGTCTGGTACTCCCATCTCTTTAAGAACTTGCCACAATTTGTTGTGATCCACAAAATCAAAGGCTTTAGCATAGTCAATCAGCACAATATGATACAGGATAAGAAATTAAGAAATATATAATATACATTATTACATTTATTGGGGTGCAGTGATTAGAGCACTGGTCTAGAATTGGAGAGACTTGCATTCAAATCCTTTACGCCATTGCACTCACAAAGTGACTGGGGCTAATCACCATTTGTCAGCCTAAATTTATTGTGAGGATAAAGTGTGGGAAGGATACATGCTGCCTTGCACACCTTGCAGGAAAGATGGAATATGAATGTAATGATGAACAAGTAAAAATACATCCTAACAAAATGTCCTGAGCTTGTAGCACATGAGTTTCCTTCCCTGAAAGCAACCCACATGATGGCCAATGAAAGAGGTCCAAAATACATAGGTTGTAACCCCTGCTTATTTGTGGTTTAGATGATGGTACTATAAAGGTCAAGAAGGAAGGTACTGTAAGGTGTTTTTTTTTACAGAGTTACAATAAACTTATCCAAATAAACTAGTCCATTTAGAATCACTATTAATATTTCACATATGTTATTTAATTTAAAGAGTTCTATGTGACTAGCAAATTTGTTTATAAACATTTTTAATAATTCAACTAAGGCCACTTACTGTGCTTAGTGCTCTTATCTATCCTTCAGCAGTCTGGCAAAATAGGAGTTAGGAATGTGGACCAAATGCCAAGATCAAACACTTTATCCTACTGAAAACATTCTGAATATTCTGCAGGCCATTTGGAGAAAGGCATTTGTATTGTGCTCATGGTACAATCTGCAAATTTGAGCATAGCAGGTACTTCTGTAGAGATTATTTAGGATTAAGCATACTACTCTGATGCTCTCCACTTATCCAGGAGCGATTTTCTCTGTTTTAATGAAATAAAGTGTTTCATTATACACATTTTAGAAGAACATTTTTGACTATTCTTGACAAACTACATAGTTCAGAGCTAAGGTCTTGCAAGGAGATTCTGGGGAGAAGAGTCAGGACAAACTTGATTTTGTTTGTAAATTAAACCAGCTGTTTCAAAAATTGCAGAACATACGTGATTTTGGTCGAACACCGCTGCAGGGCAAAATGTTAAAAGCCACTCCCCCATGGATTGCAGCCACCACCACTGCATTATGCAAACAAAACCAGCACCCATCTTTAAATAAAATCCATGTAGTGGCTGATGGGGAACATTGTACAACAATTCCTCGACATTATACAAGGATATATAGACTTAAAAAATGAAGACAAATCTTTGGTATTTAATGAATTTCAGCATCATGCTCAATACTATGAAACATATTACTGTTTTTGCTACTATCATTGATAAGATGGGAATTATTATATATATTAAAATAATTACTATTTTCTGCTTTACTTAAATCATGAGTAAAGCAGAATGAATAGGATAAGGAGGCTACAAGGAAAGTGAGGATCTTTCCTCCTTTAGAGTGCTAAGTTTTGGCAGGTGTGTAAACCTAGTCAAATGCAAAACATTACTTGTGTCAGGGTAATTATCTCCATATGGAACTACTGCATTTGGGTGGAAAGCATTCTCTTGGAAAGATTCGGAAGCTGCCTTTTCCAAGAACTCTACAGAGATATGTGCCACCCCACCCAGAATGCTACCATTATCTTTGGGCCTCTGCCCAGATTGCCTGTTTCTCGTGTCCATTCCTTACATTTTCAGCTAGATTTTTAGTGCAGTAGGAAGGATTCATAACTGGAATATCCTCCAAAATATTTCTGTCCTGGATTCCCAGTTTCTGCCCTTTGGGGTGGCAATGGGGGAAGAAAACTATTTTGGTGCACCCTGTTCTGTTTATTAAGTCTGTGATATAGTATTTTCCCTTCTGAACTTTCAATTTTTTTACATATTTGTGGCTTTAAAGCTTACTCTTTCTTAATGTTTACAAGCTGCTCACTTTTTTAAATAGATCCAGTATTTTGCTGCTGTAACATTTAGTAGATGCATCTAAAACATGCTGTTTTAGGTGTGGTTTTACTGCAAATCATTTGAACTTATCTTTACCCGTGCTGTGGCAGAAAAATACAAAACAGTTTGAATGTAAGAAGTCATCATCTCCAATAGAGGAAAATACTTTAAAAGTGAACCCAGGGTCTTTGACTGTAGTGTCCTTACTGATACTAGTTGTATTTTAGTTTTGTTCATCCCAAACTAACATTACTTTGATATATGGCTCCCTTGTATGCATTATAAGAGTCCTTTTTAAGTGAAGCAATTGCCCTTATTACTGGCCCTTAGTAGGAATGCTGGATGCATTTTATTTTATTTATGTATTAAAACGTTTTTATGCCGCCCCATTTGCCGAAGCCTCGGGGCGGCTTACAACTATTAGTTAAATAATTACAATTAAAAAAAATGCATAATAGGGTGGTAATCTCTTTCCCTTCTGCACATGCATTAACTGGGACATCTCAAGACAGCTGCTGTGCATTCAGCTATACATACTTGTTGAGGGCTGTCTTCATGTATTAAGAATTCCTGAAAATGCAGAATTCCCAAGAAAACCCACTGTGTGGGGGGTCTTTCTTCAGTTGTTTATGTGAACATACATTGATGGGAAGGAAGCCTGCTATTGGGGTGTTCATTATGATTGCTCCAAAGGGACTGTAGAGTAAGATGGTCAAGATCATGGGGAGGAAGTTCAAAATACCTGGAAAGCAGGTGGACTCTGACCTGTCCAAGGTCTCAGGTAGAAAGGCCCGTCCTTGTTAGTAGATGGACCGAGCAACTTAATTGTTACTAGAAGGACCTAACTGGAGATACCAGGGATTGAGCTTGGGACCTCCAGCATGTAAAACATGAGCATTTCAGCACTGAGCTATGGATCATTGCCAAAATTTCAGTTCTGAACAGCTGTCAAGCACCAAGCAATAAAGGGAAAGCCCTGCTGTAGGTCAAATGCTGGCTCTCCCCCCTCCATGTAACATGGAGGCTCCTATTTTTCCTTTATAGCTATTATTTGATATCTTTTTGTTTGCTCAACTCATGCCAGGAGAATGTAGTCCTTGGATGAGCTCTTTGAGCTGGCAAGCTTATATTTTGTACTGTGCATCAGTCACTTGGGAATTTGCAGGAAGATCTGCTGTAACATTGTTTCTTTGTAAACTAAAGGAGCAGCTTTTGGTTTAAAAGAGAGATTTGCAGCTGAAAAGTTACACTTACTTATCCTTTGTGAAAAGAATATATAGCACCAGTATCAACAATTGTTTCAAAGCATGTTATCTACTTTTAGGCTGATAAAGTTATTAGTTTCACAACCAAAGTTATATTTTAGGCCAAGAATGGTAGGCTGAGTGAAATGTAGATCTATGTTCCAATCTTGTATTATACTCTCGTATCTCATAGGTTATAACTAATGCTTCCCATCATGTAAGAGACCGAAACCTTTTATGCTAGAAAATGAGTGTTTATGAGTGTTCATCGTGTTTATATAACAAAAATGGCAGACACATCATTTCCTGTGCAAAATGCTTGTGAATGTTCTTCACCCCTGTAGAATGTTCTAAATTCATGTAAAACCACAAGAAGCTTTTCTCCACTTTCTTTCTTCCTTACCTTCATGGATTTATGTCCTGCATTATCAAGGAACTTTGAGGCACTGTCAAACAGTTAATTTACAACATAACTTTTAATAAGGCAATACCACTATAGAATGTACGCTTACAGTGCAAACCCAGTCACTAGACAACATCTAGACATTCATAGGATCTTTCAGATTCCCAGCTACAAGTTTGGAAAACCACTGCTTGGATCCTTGTTTCAATCCTTTTCCTCCCACCTGACAGCTGATACTGAAGTAACCATCTTGGATGCTTCTCTGAGATCATAAGAATAAAGAGAAGAGCTTGTTGTGGGGGTGGGGAGTGGTCCATGGGTCAGGGAGGACAAATGAATTACCATGATATGAGGTATTGTGCTGCTGCCTTAGTGTCTTTCCCTCCCACTTTGAAGCACCACACTTAGACCTCTGAAATTGTCTTAGTGCTTTGTAGGGTGGAAGAAGCATAGAAACAACCTTCATGTTTGTGCTCCTTCACCTGTCCACAGAACCCCATAATCCTCTGAGTTCAGAAAGTTATGGCCATCCTAATTGGGCTGTACCCATGAAATCGTAAAAGGCATCATACTAATATGAACCAGTACTAAAACTCTTAAAAGTAGCAGTTATTTATTTATTTATAGTATTTATATGCCGTCCTGTTGCGACGGCATATAAATGTAAGCCTCAGAATGGCTTACATAAATGAAATACAATAAAATAAAATATAACATGAATAAATTATCGACCCACACTGGCTGCAGTTAAAAACATACAGGACACAATATTAAAACTTATTAAAATATTGCTGAAATAAAAAGGTCTTCACCTGGCATCGAAAAACAAATAATGACGGCACCAGGTGGGCCTCTCTGGGGAGCGCATTCCATAGGCACCACCACAGAGAAAGCCCTCCTCCGGGTACTTTGCCTTCTAATGTCTTTTATGGAGGGTTCCCGGAGGAGGGCTTCTGCTGCCGATCTCAGGGGGCGGGAGGGCAAATATGGAAGAAGGCGTTCCTTTACGTATCCAGGTCCCAAGCCATTAAGGGCTTTATAGGTAATAACCAGCACCTTGAATTGAGCCCGGGCTTCGAAGGGAAGCCAGTGAATCAGATAGAGGACTAGGGTTATATGAGAACAATGCCCAGTCCCTGTCAGCAACCTGGCTGCTCTGTTTTGCACCATCTGAAGTATCCGAACTGTCTTCAAGGACAGCCCCACATAGAGCGCATTGCAGAAATCCAACTGGGAAGTAACCAATGCATGTGTCACTGTCGCTAGGCAATCTTCCTCCAGGTAGGGATGCAGCTGATGGATTAGCTGAAGCTGAAGGAAAGTGCTCCTCACCACTGCAGTCACTTGAGCTTCCAGAGGACAGCTCCGGGTCAAGGAGCACTCCCAAGCTGCAGACCCTGTCCTTTAGAGGGAGTGCAACCCCATCTAGAGCAAGGTCCAAGTCACCTACCCAGGAGCCCGATCCACCCACCAACAGGACCTCTGTCTTGTCTGGATTGAGTTTCAGTTTATTGGCCCTCATCCAGCCCATTACCTCGGCCAGGCACCAGTGCAGCACAGCCACTGCCTCACCTGGATCAGTTGAAAATGAGAGGTAGAGCTGGGTGTCATCAGCATACTGATGACTCCGCAGCCCAAACCTCCTGATGACCTCTCCCAGCGGTTTCACGTAGATATTAAATAGCAAGGGGGGGAAAAATGGAACCCTGCGGTACTCCATGGCATAACTACCATGGCGCACAGCCAAAGTCCCCGCACCACCTTCTGGAATTGGCCATCGAGATAGGAGGGGAACCACTACCAAGCAGTGCCTCCTACTCCCAGTCCCACCCTATCCAGGAGGATACCATGGTCGATGGTATCGAAAGCTGCTGAGGGGTCCAGGAGAACCAACAGGGACACACTCTCCCTGTCTCTCTCCCTGCACAGGTCATCATACAGGGCAACCAAGGCAGATTCAGTACCATACCCGGGTCTGAAGTCGGACTGAACTGGGTCCAGATAATCAGTTTCATCCAAGAGTGCTTGGAGTTGTCCCACCACCACCCATTCCAACACCTTGCCCAAAAACGGGATGTTGGCCAACGGTCTATAATTGGTGGCCATCTCTGGATCCAGGGACGCCTTCTTTAGAACAGGCCTGATTACCGCCTCCTTTAAAGGAGTGGGTACCCAGCTGTCCCTTAGAGAGGCGTTAATAACCTCCAGGATCCAGACACCAATCCCTTGTTTGGCTTGGTCAGCAGCCACGAAGGGCAAGGGTCGAGTAAGCAGGTGGTGGGATGTACTTGTCCAAGCACCTTGTCCACATCATCAGGCCGCAATAACTGAAATTCATCCATTAATACCTGACCAGACAGAGTCATTGGCATCTCCCCTAAAGGATCTGAATCACTTGTGGAGTCCAGCTCGTGACAAATCTGAGCAATTTTCTCCTTAAAGTGCTGGGCAACGTCATCACAGCGGGCCATTGAAGGTGGTACAGGATCTTTCTTAAGGCCAGGGTGTATCAGCCCATGTACCACTTGAAAGATGGCACTGTGAGGAGGCAATGCAAGTGAAGAAGAATTTCTTCTTCGCCGCCCTCACCACCACAGCATAGGCTCGATAGTGAGCTTGTAGGCGTGTTCGGTCAGATTCATCCCGTGATTTCCTCCACCTGCTCTCTAGACGTCTCCCAACCTGCTTCATTGCCCATAATTCAGATGTGTACCATGGGGATGGACAGGCTCTGCCTGGCAAGAGAGGACGCTTAGGGGCGATTGCGTCAATTGCTCTGGCCATTTCCCCATTCCACAGTTCAACCAGAGCATCAACAGGAGTGCCAGCTTTATCAACCGGAAAATCCCCCAGAACCTTCAGGAATCCATCCGGACCCATCCGGCTCTGAGGGCAGACCATCACAATAGGGTCCGCACCCTTACAGAGGGAAAGGCCGGCATCGAGCTCAAAGCTCACGAGGAAGTGATCTGACCATGACAAGGAAATCAGATGCAAATTCTTCACCCTCAGATCACCCTCTTCCTGCCCCGTCAAGAAAACCAGGTCCAGCGTGTGACCACATTCATGGGTTCAGTTAAAACACATTCAGTTTAAAATGCTATATAGCAGGAGACAATACAATAGGTTAATTTTAAAGATTTAAAAGTCTGGATTAAATCTCTACGGTGTCATAATCATCTGAAGATGAGTTACCATTGGCAAAATGGTCAATCTCTGGTCATCACCCACACAACTGTGCATAGTGGATAAGCCCGTACAAAGCCCTCCCTAGATAATCTCAAAGCATGGGCAACTTCTGGGGGTAGTGAACCTTAAGATACCCTGATCCCAAGCATTGTAGAGTTTTGTAGGTTAACACTTGCACTTTGAATTGCATCTAAACCAGATCCCAGTGTGCATGCTTTAAAATGGGGGGGGGGGGGGATTCTTCCCATATACCTTCTATCTTTTAGCAGCCCCATTGGAGAATTTCATATTAACTGAAGTTTCTGATTTTACTGGGGTTATTATAGCATTGCTGTATAGATCACTCCAAAAGGCAAAGAACAGGAGTCTACAAAACTGGAGTTCACCAACAAATTAATTTGTGTTAACTATGGATTAAGGGTAGGTCCCCCGTTTGCCTACAGATTAGCTATGGATTTACTTACAGGTGTAGAACATAAAGCTTTCCAGATAGTGTTGAACTATGGTTCCCATCAGTCTGATAATTGGTCATGCTGGGCTGAAATGTTGAGACTTGAGTCTAATAGCATCTGGAAGGCCATCTGCTCCCCACCCATTACTTATGGATTGATTTTAAGTGCTTTGACCTCAGTATTCAGCAGAAAATGTTCCTGGAGTGATTTACATACAACAAGACAGTTCCCACCCATTGGCTTGCAAGCTAAAAGGCATGACACAAAAGAAAAAAAATTAGGGAAGGGAGGGGGGGACAAACATAGACACCAGTTCTGAAAGTTAGCTATTCTTTCAAGAGAGCTAATGAAGAGGTCCTGATTCCCATCTCAACCTGCTTGGAATGGCCGCTACCCTGTGATAGATGAGAGACTCTTAGAAAGTAGAGCCTGACATTTACAGTTAGGGTTTGTTAATATTACAATATTAAACTCACTTCAAGCCTGTTGTTTTTTAAATAGTTTATTTTATAGACAATAATGTTTTACATTGGAAAAAAAGGGAAAATAATTGCATGATATAAAAGGGTGCACTTTATTCTTTGCAGCAAAGTAGTCATACATTAAAGATTATCAAACAGAAATCTAAGGCTAAAATCTTTAAGCTTTGGACATTGTTCAAGTGCAGTAGTCAAAGACATTCCCCATTACAGTTGCTACTTACCATATTTTTCGCTCTATAAGACACACCTGACCATAAGACGCACCTAGTTTTTAGAGGAGGGATCCATGGAAAGCTTCCTGATAATCACAGGCACATTCCCCATCACTTCCCCATGGGCTTCATTAAAAGACGGGTTGCTATTTGAAAACACACACCGACCTGTGATTAACAGCTCTCACCTGCGCCGGAGGAGGGGGGCGGAGCAGGGCGCGCTGAGCGCGTGCCGGTCCGGTGTGGTGCAGCCGGGCTGGCAGCGTGCCGGTGGTGGTCTTCCGGGCGGCGCGGCGGCAGCAGGTCTTCCCAGGCGGTGGGGGTGAGCAGTCCGTCTCTCCGTGCGGCTGGCAGGTTAAAGCCCGCGGCTGCTCCTCCGCACTGCTCCCCCTGAGCGGCACAGCTCTCACCACCGGCCAGGTGGTGCCACGTGATGCAGGCGGGCCGGCAGCGTCCTGCGCTCCGGGCACACACACATTCACTCTATAAGACGCACAGACATTTCCCCTTACTTTTGAGGGGGAAAAAAGTGCGTCTTATAGAGCGAAAAATATGGTATCTCCCAATGAGTTCAGGGTGATTCAGAGGAAGTATTTAAGTGCATATCATAACAAGCAAACACATTCAAATATTCATTATAAGGCAGATTTTCTTATCTAGAAAACTCACAAGCTGTGATGATGTGTGATATTATGACATTGTAAGGCAACAGTTTGTTTAGAATTTGTTTTTTCCCTAGTTATAAAATGTTTAAAGTGTGTGTGGGTAAATAGTCACATAGGAAAATGAAACATAATTCCATCTAGTAAAGCAACTGTAATAATGCATATATACATATATATCAATATAGCTTAGGGCATTGACAATAGTATGCAAGAAAATTCTAAATGTGGACATTTGATCATCATGTTGTGCTTTAAATATTAATTGGATGTTCTCAATATGTAATAATTATTAACTTTACTGTTCACAGTTTTGTGGAATTATAACTATAGCTTCCCTATAAGTTCATTCTATTGAGGGCAACTCTTAAGAAAATAAAAGTGCATAAATAGATGCATACATTAATTATACATATATGGGGCTTCACCTTTGACAAGTGTAGTCAAGAAGCTAGACTTTTTCGAATGTGGCTCAAAATGACCTACATTTGCTTTTGTTTTTTTAAAATAAAAAAATACCAGAAATCAGTTGATGGGAAGCAGCAAATGTTACCCTTTCCTACAATGTTCCAAAAGAAGTAGTTGCCACACAGTAAACGAAATAAGCTTCTGAGTAGGAGATCACAGGGGTTCTTTTTGGCTCTTGATGGTAGGACTCATAACTAACTCATAACTAGGAATGTACAGTCTGGATCCAAGTGGCAGTAGTCTGAAACCACCTTGAGTAGATGAGCTTAGGGCTTCCTATAAGGTCAGTTATGTACCTTATTGTTTTTAATCCTGTAAGGTGCTTCACATGTCCACAAAAAATATTTGTAAAATATTAGAGTAAAATTACAGAGTAAAATATTCAATAAGATAAATGAAATCCAGTCCATATTATGTACCTTGTTTTTATCACTGTCTGATCTCTACCTTATGAGGAGATGGAAGGAAATGTTTAGCTCCAATGCCAGACTCTCAAATGGCAGTAATGGAATGCACACAGAAAGAATGAGAGAGAGAGAGAGAGAGAGAGAGAGAGAGAGAGAGAGAGAGAGAGAGAACCGTTTATAGCTGATAAACTATAAATTTAATCCAGGGGTGGGCAACTTGTCACCCTCCAGATGGTTTCGGTTACAGTTCCAGTCAGCCTTGCCCAGCACAGACAATGATGAGGGATCATGGGAGTTGTAGGCCAACACATCAGGTTGGCCACCTTTATTTACTTGGTTGGGCCAGATGCCATCATGTGTTTAGTGGAGACTGATTTTAACTAATATACAATCCTATGCCAAAGCAATCCCTTCTGGGCTCAGAGAGGATCACTGCTGAATCCTGCCGAGCTAGTACAGCCTGAAGCATGATGCCACCCTGTTCCAGTAGAAACTACCATCTCTTTCCCCAGCACAAGAGCTGTTTTGCCAATGTCTCCTGACCTTTCCTGTTATACCCAGTTTGGACTTTCAGGCCTGCCTAGTGCTGGTTGTGGATGTTAGTTCATGGCTGCCTACCACTAGCCTATGGAGTTCTTCACTAAGGAGATAATGACCTTTCCTGATTGTTCAGTTGGATATTGTAAATGGAAGATGATACAGACTGCTAGGGTAGCACCATCACTAAATGTTGATCATTGTCTTCCATGCATGGCCAATGTGGGGATTTATTCAGAAGCTCTGCTAGCTTTGAGGGGGCCTGCACATGTTGCTTTTCTGCTGCCTCCAGGCTGCAAGCCATCTTGGACCCCGCCCACCCATCTCAACCTTTTTCTTTCTTTCACTGGCAGCAGCTTTTCCTCCTAGCCCAAATGAGAGCACCGCAGTAGCCAGCCTATCTGTGCACTGCTCCTCTTATCTCAATGACCCCTTCTGCCTCAAAGGTCGCTCTAATTGGTACAGATAGCCCTTATTCAAACTGTAAAGGGAAAACATTTTTAAATTGGCATGTCACGGAACCTGTTGCCTTGCCAGCTGCATTTGCTAGTGGGATCTAGTTAGGAAAAGGAGGTGCCATGGCAAGTGCCTCTGTCTTCACAGGATCACTGGGGGACCCAGACCTGTGCCCAACAGAGTGGACATAGCAGCTTCAAGGGCCATCTGTGTGCAGATGTGTGAGGGGTGTGCGGCAGTATAGTTGCAAAACATCTTGTGGACATACAAGCTGGGGTTGCTGCTTTGCCTCTTGATTCTACAGCTGTTGCCATTGCTGATGGATGGCTTAGGACTGTGACTATGTTATGCCAGCTTTAATGGTGGCTGGCATAAGTAGACCACAGGATTGTACTGTAAGTCTAGATGTTTCCTGTGTGACTTTAAAGATGTCTTTTATTTTTGTTTCAGTTCTTCATCTAATGACTACAGACAGCATGCTTCAATGGAGTCTGAAAATATTGGGTGTGATCCAAACTAAGCTGGTTGCACTTGGTTCCCATTGAAATCAGTATGCGTTAAGAGAAGACTAACTTGTCCCATTCATTCAGTGGGACCTGTATTAGTCTGGATTCAACCAGTTATGCTCCTTCCTATTTTTAATTATTTGTAATGATAGATATTTGTATATAAAAATATCAGTTCTGTTATCTGTTGCTAACTATTAGTAACATTTAATAGAATGCAGATTAAAATATGTTGTTGTTCAGGCCCCATCCATACAAAACAAAAGTGATAGTTGGAAGCAGTCACCATCTACAAAATGTATCCTCTACCATTTACAAAGGGAAAATCAGTATTAGTCAGATGAAGGCCAAACATTTCTTTTGGAATACTTGAACATTAGGGCAGTTTAGGATCTGTAAGTTGATTCTGGAATCTGCCAAAGCAACAATAATTGTGAGGGGCACTGAAACTGTATGTTCTGCAGCTCTACTAATCTGTTTTTGGCCTATGTATGGTACTGCTAACTGGTAATGATAAAAAAGTAAATGCTACAAAATAAATTTAGACATAAATTCTCACAATAGTAGTTTATGGATCAGGCTGAAACACTATTTGCTACCACAAAAAAACAAAAACAAAAAAAAACGCACCATAAACTGTTCCCTGCATATTCAGATTTCTACAAGGAGAAAGGTATCAGTGTGCTTTGAGGAGAGAAGTTTTCTCAAGAAAAAAGATATTAAAAATGAAACATGGCAGGATATTTTTTAAATTGCACTCGTGCTACAAAAAGTGCCAATTCTGTGGAGAAAGTATTATTTTTTGTTGATTCATGGGACAAAGCCGTTGGGTTTCATCATCATTTTAACCTTTTTAAAAGCTTGTCGGTAACTATTTATATTGTCATTAGATGCACCAGGCCAAGTTCCCCAGAAAATCCCATTACGAACACCTTTGTAACTTTTGTGGTAATATTTGCCATTTAGATTAGCAGCCAAACATGCATCAAACCACCACCCAGAACTATAGTAAGCTCCACAGTTTCCTCCTTGATACCTGTCATTGTCTTTATCTGGGGTAGTAAAGAATTTTTGGTCATGGTTATAATATTTGTTGTAGTGCAAAGCATCCCCAGCTGTGCCACTGTAACTGCCAACACTTAGGCGGTATTTGAGATATTCATTAGCCACATAAAATTGATCATACTTTGCATATTCTCTCTTTCCGTTGAAATCTTCAAGCTCAATCCTCAACTGCATATCCTTGCTTTTGGTGAGAACATGAATTTTGTCATTCCCTAGCCAGAACTCTCTACTGAGGTTTCCAAATCCATTCTTGTATTCATTCCATGTCCTGTTGAAGTTGGTACTGCCATCCTGACGCATCTGGAACACTGTCCAGCCACCTCCCATAGATTCCATGTCACAGTAAACATCAAAGCTTTCACTTTTTGGATCAGGAATGATTCTGTAGATCCCATTGCGCCGTTTGCCTGATGCAAAATAATTGGCACAGTCTGCTTGCAGAAGCTGTATAACTGGATGGAGGGAGAAAAGACGGAGTTAGCACAATTTACAACCCATTTGAGCTTATCTAGTGCAATACAAAAGAAAGCAATTTGAATGGAATGCATATTTTAAGAAACAAGGTTTTTTATGCATTATGTATATGTATGTAGCATAAATGAAGCAGTTGCTCAATTGAGGGACTGCTTTCTTTCCTGTGTATTTAGAACATTATACTGCAATTTTTCAGTATTTGTGCAAGTCATTGCAGTAAAAGGAATTAGTTAGTGTAAAGTAACTCTAGAACCTGGATGTGCATCTGCTGAGGCTGGTGGAGTATGGCTGCAGGAAACTGGAGGACTTTTGAGAGCTTTTGCAACTAGTAGTAATTTGTTCCTTCCTCATGTTCTCTCTTGCTTTTTGTTAGCACCTTCTTTTTGGCTATTATCTGTTGTACATTTTACTGCTCCCCAGAGCTGAGGTTTTTGGCTGTTGTCATTCCAAGAACAGGTGGGCTACAAGGAAAGAAATGTGTGCTGTTTGTTCTCTATCAAACTAACTTGGTACCACAGAGATATGTAAGAGCTGATGATTGTTGCATTAAATGTTCACACTGGATTCCTATGTGAGGTGACTTCTTCTGTGTAGAGCTGCAAGAGAGCTGTCCACATGGGTTTTTCTGGATCATAATTGATATAATATACATTGTCAGTTTGCCCTAGGATCAAGTCTCCACTGGTCATCTGTGAAGGGTTGGGTTGTCTTCAGCATCAGCTGCTGTCCTCTTGTAGAAAGCATGAGCATTTTATTTTCAAGAGGTTTGACCTTAACTTGGCTATTTTTCCCTGTTGTTTTCTGGAATTCCAGAACATCAATATTTAACTATGCTGTTACAAACAATTATGCACAGTCAAATATGACACTCTGAAACATTTATGAGCATGACAAACATTTCCTGTAAGAGTGGTATTGCTCAACCTCTTGGTTTTGGAAATGGAAATGAGTCGGGGCAGTATGTTAAGCACCAACGCAACCCTTTATTTTTTACAAAAATATTCCTTCCAGGTGTTTCCTGAAGCTTATAGCACATTCAGTCTTCTTAGTAATAGCAATAGGCGCAAAAGCTTTACAGCTGACAACTTAGATTTTTTTCTGCATAAAATAGTTAACATTTATAGTTAACTATTAACATTTAATAGTTAACATAATATATTATAGAATGAGGGAATGAAATCTCTTTCAGTTATGTTGATTCTCATGGTAAATTAAAAGACTTCATCTTTGGTTGTCACCAACATTCTTTGGCTCCCACCGACAGAGTTGACATGTGTGTTGCTACATGGGCCCAAACTATTGGTGTGTGTGTTAATTAAGCATTAGTACTGACCTGCCAGTATTGATGCAGCATTTCATAAGGATGGGGAGAGACTCAAGTTTTCTTTAAGGAGGTACACTGATACTCTCAGCAGATGTGATTACTGTACCCGCCAACAATATGTACTGAACATATAATACTAATGCATCTAATGGATAATTTAATTATGGCATAATGTGATCCATTTGATGTATTGTCGCTTTCCAGATCTGCTGCACAGTGATGCCCCCACTGGAGCCATGGGGCTGAGGGAGGGTCCCCAAAGAACCCTTGGACAGGCTGCAGCAACTCTTCCTCATTTCAATTCGCTAGTAAAAAGAAATGCTGCAGCAGCCAGTCTGTGTCCCATTTTATACCAAAAGGGGCTTTCCTTCTTGGCTTTTGAGTAACAGCCAGCTGAACCTGTTAGAGATTTCACTTAGGGGTGGATATGGCCAGCACTGTTATTGTGAGGATAAGGTTAAGAGGAAGAAAATTATGTAGGCCTCCTTGAGTTCTTTAAAAGGAAAAACATTAAGATAATAAATAAAATAAATCATAGTGAGTTGACAAAAGGAGCACTAGCACACTTCAATGCTCAGTAAGAAGGAGAAAAAGTAAAAGGAGGATCAAGTGCATGTGGGTGGGAAAGCGCTTTGCTTGCTTTTCTTGGGCAATTAGGCTAAACTTTAAAAAGATGGATCAGGAAGCTTTGTTTATCGTGATAGCAGGTGAAAATCCTGCCTTTAAGCTCAATGAATTTGTGCTTTCAGATAGGTTGATGACTTCTGCTTAGTCTGGGTGCATCTAAGTGATAGGAGGGGTCTTAGCACTTTCCATGTGGATTGTGGTTGATATGCTGCGGAACATGGTGATTATATTTGTCACCCTTATATAACTTAGCTGTCATTCCTGTGAATTTTTCATACGTGTTCACAGCCATTGCAAATAACTGTAATATAAAAGGAACTCCTGATCTAGGGTATAGGTATAATTTAACTGAATACATTATTTTATTTGGGGTTATTTGGATTGGAAATCAATTTTCTGGCTTTAGTGTCTGTCAAATTTAAATAAATCCTTCTAATTCTTTTAAAAAATCCATGACCTTAATAAATGCTATGCAGATTTCTGTTTGTTGAGGCCATTTGCTAAATCTTTTTAGTATCTAGCAATATCCTGGGATGTGGCAAATAACTTTATTATTTGTGTAAGGTATGTTCATGACTGAAATTATAAAATATGTAATAAACATTGCATGTTAGGAATTTTTATTGAAGTTACATTTTCTAACCTGTGGGATAAAGGTTACTTAGGAATTTCTATTTTCTCCAGGATAAGTAGCTGTTCTAATTTATTTCCTAAAAAAAGATCTGTCTTGTGTTGTTCACATGCTACACAACCATTTTGGGCAGGGACCAGGGAGGAACTAGCCTCAAAACCTGTCTCCTTGAAATCAACTACAACCCCCAGGTTCACAACTGACATTAATAGCTATTGGAGTGCCTATTAGCAGCTGTCACAGAAGTGTGTTTCCGGCCGATGGTGTACAGGAAGGTTTTTTGTTAACTCTTGTACACATGCACAGCATGATCCCAATGGTGTCACCCATCCCTCAGAAGCTACTGTTCACCCAGAGAGGAAGCTTCTGTTGACATCAGTGCAAGCCACTCTCCCAAACTGAATAGACATTTAAGGGGCCTATTCCAACAGGTTTGAGGAAAAAGGTTATACCCTGTACGCCATTATTCCTACAGCGGCTTTCAAGTGTAAAGACTAGCCTCATTCAGTGCCATGACACAATTAACATCTTATATATTTTTACACTTGCAGTAAACATATTCTTTGAAATGGCTCATTGGGATGGCAATGCTGTGCCTAAGCTTCATTAAGCAATTAGGTATGCCAACATTGTCTTTTTCCAGGTGTCCTTTAGACTAAAAACTGGAGTTTACTAGCCTTTATAGTATTCTTTCACAATAGGCTGGTTTGTTTGAGTAGTTTTGGGTACAAAACCCTGTGGCTGCTAGACATACGAGACTCTTGTCACAGAATGGCCTCCCTCTGGCAGTCAGTGCAGTTCCTTCAGTACCAGCTGCAGCTCCAAAGCTTTAAGGGTGCAAGGAGAAACATTCCAGAGGTCAGGGAGGAAAAAAGTGAGGCTTCACAGAATGGCATGGGTGTTGGCAGTGCCTCAGCCCCCACTCCTCCCCAGATGGGGGACAAGACAGGTGGCAGAGATTGGCCACTGATGTGTTTTGCTGAGTAGAAGAAGCTTGGAGACTGTTCTTGCCTCCTGTCTTCTCCCATCCTCCACTGGATGTCCGTAATCCTCAGAATTTGGAGGGCTTTGGGCAGCCACACCAGACAGTGCCTTTGTTGCTTAATTTGTAGCTAGGCTACAATCTTCCTGTATGGCAATAATCAGAAACATCCAATGTATTTGAACTGTTCTTTGTTATTCTGACCTATTTAAAAAATATCAAGAAAATCTATTTCTTAAAACGATGCTTGAAAAGTTACATAAAAGCCACAATCGTGATAACCTTTTTCCTGGCAAGTCATTACTTGTAAAATTATTTGTGAGATGATATAGTTTTAAGTACAACTACTAAATAAACAAAACTTGAGGGAAATTGTAGCCAAAATCATATTGAATTTCCCAGTGTTTATGTATGAAATTTTGCCAAGAATCCACTCTCACCATATCATGCAGCATCCATTTGGTAAGTATTACTGCTGTTTAGATTTACATAAGCACAGCTGTAAAATATAATCATTTGTGTCATCCACTGGTAAGTATGCACTTACCTCTGTATTTCCAAAATTTTATAATGACCCTTTTCTTTCTAAACATGCGGAGGATTGACTCTTGGTTAAAATTCTTTGTTGAATCTTTGCACGTTTATGTGTTTTGAGCTTTCTGCTATGGAGCATGTGGTTTGAAGAGATGTAGAAAAGACAAAATAGAGATGAAATGTTTGGCAGGGCCAAATCCAAAAAGTTACTGACCCCAGTCAAGCTTTGACTGTTGACAAAATAGTTGTATATAACAAGTGGTGGAAACTGATGGGAACACACATCCCTGTATGCCTCAAAAGATGCATCCAGCCAATCATGCAGATAAACATTGCAATGGAGATGGTGATGTGTGTCCCTGCAAACTACATAACTAGATTTTTTCCACCCAGAAATGGGGTCAGCTTCATACAGGCTTTAACTTTCTTTTACTGAGCACAGGAAAAAAGAGAGCAATAATTTTTTTTCAGAGCTCAGTGGTAGAGCAGGTGCATTGCATGCAGAATACCAGACAGGGGTAGGAAAGGATCCTGCCTGAACCTCTGGGGAGTTGCTGGCAATTGGTGTCAACAATACTGGCCTAAATGAACTAGTGCTCTGACTCAATATAAGCTAGCTCCCTATGTCCCTGCATCTCTGTCCCATAACTGCTGCTGAATATCTACAATAGTAGAAATGTTAAAAATACTTTCTCATTAAAAGAAAATACTATAAGTAAAAGTTGATGGTGTCACTTTCTCATCCATGTCAAACACTTTCCATCTCAGCTGAATTAAAAGTCTTTTTAACAAAAAGAAAGATAAAGATCCTGGAGTTCATGTGACCAATTCACTATCATTGCAATCAATCCTATTTATCTGCTGTTTCCCACAGTATCTAAAGATTCCTTAGTTCCAAAATAATGTGGAACAATTAGCTTCTAGTGTATTCCCTTTTATATAAGTGGGAAGAAACTTGTTTGTGATATGCTTAAATTACTTAGTACCATTAAAACACTTTATTTGTAAAATAGCAAAGGCTGACCTACCTGGATTTGGTTGTGTGGCTGCACATTTTGAAGAGCATTTATTATCCAAATGATTCAGAGCAAATGTCAGGTTGGCTACTTTGTCATCAATGTAAGTTTCCACGTTGTTCATGTTCAGGAGGTTCATTTGCTCCAGCTGCCCCTGCAAAGAATGGATCTGGCTCTTTGCATTCTTCAGACTGGCTGACAGCCTGGAAACCTTGTTTTGCAGTTCTTTTACTCGGTTATCTTGTATGTCTGTTAGACTGTCTGTGCCGGGTGGCAGGAATTCATTGCTGTCCTTTTCTTGATTGTCATCTGCCTGCAGCCTGCAGTCTTGGCAGGACTTCTTCAAGTTGTTTACAGCTTCCTTAAGGTTCTGCGCTTCTTTGAGGGTTTTCTCAATCAGTTGAAACTGCTTGGGTAGCTGGATGGTCATCTGTGGCATGGTGATCTGATATGGGCATTCCTCTTCATCACATTTCCCACTGGTTTTTAGCTTTATAGGACAAGCATCACTTAGCTTTCTTTCTCTGACCCCTTCTGTGCCATCTTCTGTCTCAGCAGATCCATTTGCAAAAAGCAGCACAGCTGTCTTGAACAAAACCATGTAAAGGAGCTTCATCTTTTCTGTGAAACTAGCCCAGAGAGGAACTATGCAGAGCTTCAGCAACTTTTATAAAGGGCAGCTAGCTGCTGCCTGTGAGTTATCAGAGATTGCGTGCACTGTTCTTAGAAAAGGGTGGGAGTGTCTTGTATCACAACAAGCTGCAGAGACTTTTTATAGCAGAGGTAGTTCTAGGGGAATTGCCAGACTTTAAGCATGAATATTTCATGACTTTCAGCATAAGCAAAAAAAAAAAAAAAAAGTCTATAGATGCATAAACTCTGATAATATGCTTCAGAAAAAAACTGGTTGCACTTACTTTGCAAATGTTTTCATTTGAAAATCAAAACAGAAAATGTTTGTTTTTGGTGTTCATGCATAAACAGCTAACTGGGTAGACCTGAGCCAGTGAGCCAGTTGGCAATAAGTCATGGTGAGTTGCTGACATAACAATCAACCACAGGGAGTCCAACAGACAATCAGGTTCACCATGGGTCCCTCCAAGGTTTCACTCCTGCACTTTGAAAAGATTCTCAGTAGGTGTCAGAAATGGTGAAAGCTGGCTGTCAAGCTGGCTTTGGCAATCTCTGAAAGGGAAAAAAAGGTCAAGGAAAAAAGTCATGGGGAGCCCAAAATGGCTTGCAATCACAGCAGATTGCCTGAACGTTGGGGGTGGGGGGAGCTGTCACTGGTGCCCACCTGGGAGCCACTTAGCAGAAGCAGTGAAGTTTTCTCACGGTCTTGCCAAGGAGCTCAGTAGTTAAGTGCCTGTACCCACAATAGGTAAGTTGCTGTACCCACAATTGACAGAAGCCTTCATAGTACAACAACCTAAACCAATGGGTTGTTGAGGTGGCTTATTGTCTACGAACAAGTCACCCTGGGAAAATGAGACAACCATTGTTTTCTGTGTAGCTTTGGGGTTTTGTGGGAGGTCATCAGATTTCTTAATGAGAAGAGTTATAATGGCAGGTAGACTTTTCTGAATGATAGCTTGTACGTTGACGTTGTCTTATGCCACAATTGTCACAGGAGTGGTTGGTGTATTCTGTGATTACTCTGAGTTCATGTGAGATGAGTAATACTAAAGAAGGCTATAGATAATACTCCTCATGAACCTAGTGTTATACTTTGAACCCCCCCCCCACACACACACACACATTTTTTGCAATGAATGTGCATTCCATGAGAGGTTACTTAGCCGAAGAATAGATGTAGAAAGGGTTTCATGAAAGGAACAGGATAAGAACCACCTGATCATACTTTCACCATATATTTAATGTGATAGGTACTGTTTGAAGTAACTTTAGAAGTTATCAAATCCTCTCCCCCACTGCCCCGTGGTACCATCTTCCCCTAACAATTCCTCAGCAGTCATTGCCATAAGCTAAGCACCTTTTCTTGCATTCCTTAGGCTGTGTTGGTTTGGGGTCAAGAAGAAATCTCAGGGGCTCATGAACTTAGAGCTTTCTAGATCACACCAAAAACCAGTCTTGTTCTGCATCCTGTTCTCAGAGAATTCCTGCCTATAGAGAATTCACAAGAAGGACAGGAGGGTAGTAGCTAATGTTGTTCCATGTAGTGATATTCTGATCCTAAAAGTAGCATATAGTGAAAGGATAAAGCTTTTGATTCTCATTGGGCATCATCCCAGCCAGTCATTGGCTTCCTGCACACAGGCCACACCAGAGGCCTGAAACCATACTCCACCAGAGTATATCTGACAGTGATCTCTTCTTTTCATGAGAAAGTCAACAGTTTTTTCTTTTTTTCACATTCTCTGTCCATCAGTTCCTTAGAGGTCTGCACAACCTGATCCCACCCATCCTTTCTTGCACATCAACCCACTGTTCCTCATTTTCCATAAGGATAAGGCCGTTCTGCAATCTGATCACATGTTTCTCCCACCAGAATGCATTAGCTAGGAAAGTCTTCCCAACAGCAGGCCCCACACAGGTGCAAAGCCCACATGTGTGAATGCATAGATGACCATTCAAAGAACGTCAGTTACTGATAAGCAACCTTACTTTCCTGAGACAGCACAAATTATTATTACCTTGTGGTTCACGGGGGTGAAATGTTAATTCTCATCAGAAGGTAGATAATCTTTCTCCTACCACTGACTAATTCAGACTGAAAATCTCCATTTTTAGATTGGTTCTATCAAAACTGCAGACTACATGGCCATAATACTTGGCCAGATTTTGGACTTGGTTTCCCAAGCTGCAGTTTTTTGTACTACTTAGTCTGATTAAAAGTTGTGGAGAACTTGAAAGCTTGCACAGTCTTGTTTAAATTGGGTGGGTCATGAACATATTGACTGAATGCTGATTTTCATTTTTTTCTCATCAGTTATTTTGTTGTTTATTTTACATATGCAAAATTTGCAAGCACACACCAAATTTGCAGTTCTAGGTTAGCAGGGAATACAATGTAGCTGCACCCTAAAGTGGAGAACCTACATTGAGCAGGAGTGTGGATTAGATGATCTCTGATAAGGAAAATGATGCCATAAAATATTTTGTATTACATTCTTAAGGCTCCTAGTTTGTATTTGTGCATCTGTTTTCCCCCGTCTTGTTCTTAATGTCTTCTATGTCCTTTGCTTTAGATAAAGTTTAGTTGGAGTTCATGATGGCTCTTGTGTAAAGCGTAACAATTTATTACTGTCAAAATCCTAGGATTTTCCACCATTCATATAGCCTTCTATATGTCATGGAAAAGTACTCCTAAGAAAAAGGCATGTGCATACAAACAAAGAAAATGCACAAGTGTGATGTAGCAGTGCGTAATGGTGAGCAGTTTGCAGTGACACACCATTGTGCAATGCCCCTAGCCCTGAAAAAATTCTGAGAATGCTCACGCTTACTGTTTGGCAAGAACCCAGCTATTGCACACTTTGAAAATACAGTGGTAACTGCTTCCTCAAAGGGCTACATGTTCCTAAAAGGGCCAAAGTTAGCTTGAAAACAAGCTGAATTTGACTATTGGGTAATCCAAAGTACTAAGGACACGATTCCCCCTACTGATTTTCACTTTACTTGGCAGACTGAGACAAGTCCAGTGGCAAATATAGCTCTTAAATCTCCAAAGGTTGACCAGCCCTGTTTTTGAGGATACAGAACTAATAAAAGGAAAAACTTCACACAATACCTAGTTAAACTATGGAATTCACTAGCACAGGGTGTAGTGACGACCACCAACTTAGATTACTTTAAAAAGGGATTGAACAAATTCATGAAGGTTAAGGCTATCAGTGATTAGCAATCATGATAACTATATATTAGGATGCCTCTGAATACCAGATGTTGAAAGGACACAAGCCAAATAGTGTTACTGCATTTACGTAAACAGAACACTAGACTAGTTAGGCCTTTATTCTAATCCAGTATGGCTTTTCTTATAATTTCTTCCTACTGTATCATCATCATTGTGCTTCATTCTAATATGAAGCAGTATCTATCTATCTATCTATCTAGAACACGGCATCCTAACATTTAGCTAATAATAAAACCTCAATTAAAACAATCAGGTCTTAAAACATTGGGAAAATAAAAAGGTTTTGGCCTTGTGACGAAAAGAATAAAGTCACGGTGCCAGGCAAACAAGTCTGGGGAGCAAATTCCACAATTGGAGTACCACTGCAGAGAAGGCCCTTCTCCGGGTAGTCACCCTCCTAATCTCCTTCAGGGAACAATAGATGCTGGGAACAATAGACGGCAAAAGAAGAAGGGGATGGCAGAGAATGAGGTGGCTAGATGGAGTCACTGAAGCAGTTGGTGTGAGCTTAAGTGGACTCCGGGGGATGGTGGAGGACAGGAAGGCCTGGAGGAATGTTGTCCATGGGGTCGTGATGGGTCGGACACGACTTCGCAATTATTAACAACAACAACAACAACAAAAGAAATTTGGAGAGCCAGTCATAGATTTCTCCTATCATGTGTAGCTGACCCTAATAAGTAACTGTTTTTCTGAACCTGCTATGCAATTTGCAGCATCTAGTCATCAAATGGTATATTAGTGTTTCTGAAAAGTACTGTAATCACAGATATATAAGCAGATAATGACATGTGTGGAATATTGGGATTTTAAAACCAACATACTCACCAGCACCACCAATCTATATCTTAGGAGTGAAGAGCAAACTCAAATTCTTGAGTACTGCATGTGTTCTAGTTTTCGATGAGAATTCTTCCCATTTTTGACATGTATGGGATGTATGGGAAATTTGATTTGATAAGCCATATTGTTTTATGGGAACCATGTCTTTAGGCGCATAGAACTGTCTCCATCCATATAAACCCACCTGGACCCTAAGATCCTGCTTCAAGAGCTGCCTTTAAAGGAAGCTAGGAAGGTGGCTATCCAGGGTAGGGCCTTTTCAGTTGTGACACCCATCTTTGAAACAGCTCAGATGTGCACCAGGTGCCTTCTTTGTATGCATGTTGGTGCCAGACTAAAACTTTTTATTCTCTGAGTATTTTAATTTTAATAGTTTTAACTTACACTTAATTTTTAGGGTTTTTTAATTAGTGCATTTTAAAATTTTAATTGTTATTTTTAAGATGTGTCCAAACTGTTAATGTATGTTGTCAAGATGGTTGGTACTCCTGCTGTGCAATAGATGTTTTACTGGTGTTGATGTTTTATTATTGAATTGGTCATTATGTTGTTTTATGTTGCGTTGATTGTTTTATTGTGCAAACCATCCAGAGAGCCATGTGGCTATAGCGACGGTATACAAAAGCATTAACTAAATAAATAAATAAATAAATAAATGTGTTATTGGTTATTTTTGCCTTATTCCTTAACAGATGTCATGGAAAGAAGTTCCACAAATGTGAGAACAGCTTCTCTCACAGGTTTCTGTAGCTGGAGTTGAACTGCTATAGACTTGAAATTTTATATTTCAAAGTACTAGCTGGACTTTTTTGATCAATGATTAAAATGTTACCTCATAATTTATAATGTTTGTATATGTGGCCATGAATTTACAAATTCTCATTTAAAATTAACATGGGATTTGCTCAGATTTGAATAGACTGAGAAATTTCTTTGATAACTACCTGTAGAGTATAAGTTCTGAAAGAAGTCACATGTGGCATTACTAACTCACAATCATTTCTGTGCCCATTTTGTAGTTGTTTTATGCTGGAAGCATCCCTGGAACCAGAGTGGCTCAACTGAAGGCGAAGTATAACACTCTTCATGAAACTTTAGTAAGGTAGGCCATTAGACTTCCTTGTATGACACATGAATACTTATTTCAGAGATAACTAAAAAGATTGATTATGGGTGAATCCCAGTGCTTCCATCAGATGCACATACACTTTTGAACTTGGAGGCTTATGTGCATCCAGTTGATGGACTGAACTATAGTGAAGACAAGCTTTGCTGCTGCTGTGCCTCGGGCTGATATGTTATCTAGATAGCCATTTTCAGGCATCTAGTTCAGGGGTCCTCAAACTTTTTCTAAAGGAGGCCAGTTGACAGGCATCAGCAGTGGGCGCGGGCCGCCAAGGCGGTGCCAGTGGGGGGGCATGGGCTGGTGAGGGGGTGGGGTGCATGCAAGGCAGAGACAGGGGGGCGCACAGGCCAAGGCTCCGGCTTGCTCACAAGGAGATCGTTTTCTCCGAGCTAGTCCAAAACAACCTCCTCACAAGCAAGCCACGTGCCTGGCGAGTGCAAAATCTGTGGGGCGGGCCGGTTAAATGGGCATGGCGAGCTGGATCTGGCCCACAGGCCTTAGTTTGAGGACCCATGATCTAGATCGTGAGTCCTCAAACTACGGCCCGCAGGCTGGTTCTGGCCCTCCATGTCCATTTATCTGGGCCACCCCACAGATTTTGGACTCGCCACGCCTGCACCCGCACCTGCGCCCACCACCGCCCGCCTTGCCATGCGCACTGGGGCAGCGGCTTGCTCACACGGAGATTGTTTTGGACTCGCTCAAAAAAAATAATCTCCGTGTGAGCAAGCCGCTGCCTTGCAGTGTGCGCCCGCTGCTGCCTCGCCGCACACACCTGCCCCTGCCTCACCTCGCCTTGCTGTGTGTGCATGCGCATGTGCCCCACTCCCGCCCCCTCACCAGTCTGCGCCCCCCGCCAGCACCTTTCAACTGGCAGACCCCTGATCTAGATGAAGCTAGGGAGAAAAAAAGACTAGAATCAGCTTAAGACGTTGCCCAGCCTCCTCTTTTCCCTGCCCCTGGCATGCACTTTCTGCCTCTCCAAGAATGCCTCTCCTGCATCCTTTGAGTGTTATTTCTGTGCTGCCTGTAAGAGATGAGGATTTGGCCTTTGGAGTCCCCACTCTGACATTGTGGAACCTCAGTGTTGGGGTCTGAATAATCCTATATCCCTGCAGTCAAAATTAGGAGGTTGTGGGATTGTGCCCTACCTATTTGGGCTGAATACAATGAAAGCTATTTTTGAAACATGTTGAGAACAATAATTCTGATTAAAAGGTAGAAGAGCAATGTAGACAAATACATCATAGATTTCTATAACCTTAGAAGGGAGCATTCATATAAACTATATACCATCTATTTGTGGTTCCTAACATGATTTCTTTTACTCCAGTTTACAGGAATCAGAGATTCAGCTGTTACAGGATGCCAAGCGTTTCACTGCTGTAATAGAGCAGCAGCAGCAAGAACTAGAAAAAGCTGAACAGTTTCCAGAGGGATCCACTTCAGAGTTGTCTAAACTAAGACAGCAGTACCTGAGATACATTAATGAATATAATGCAATTCAAGATCGAGAGTTTGAAATACAGTACAAATTAAATAGGTAGATAATAATTAGAAATGTAGAAACAGAGTGAGTCAGAAGGGGCCTCCTGGGCCATCTAGTCTCACCCCTGGCTCCAGCCCGCTCCACTCATGACATGCCATCAAATCATTATCTTTATTACAAACTAGATAGTGTGTCCTCCAAGACACACATTTTCACAATAGGTGCTTCTGTAAGTTCACAGGAGCCTGGCTCCTACTTTCTTATAAGGAGGACGGTAGGAACCCACTAACTTTACACTAAGAATGTGCTTTGGATTTAACCAGAATCTTTACAAAATTTGGACTAATTCAGAAAGATGTAGGAGTTGTCCAGATGACAGTAGAGCTCCTCCAGAGCAGAACAGATCAGAATCTCAACACACTTAAAGATTCGTGGATTCAGAGGGTCACAAACAGCATGTCTTAAAACATTTTTACGTATCTGCCAGTGTACACTGCTGTTCCTATCCTAATGCGATCCTAACTTTATATACAGTTGAATGTTGCTATTCTTGGTTATATCTTATGTGTATATCACTATCAGACATTCTGCACTGATGGTATTGTGTGTGTACTTGCAGTCTTATCAATAGATGGGTTGCCTTTGTTAGGCGGCAGCATTCCTAATCTTCAGTTTCTGATGTTCACAGTGATATAACACTAAAGTTCACTAGTCATTTTTGGGAAATGACTCCTTTAATTTTAGTTTTTGTGTGGGTCGGTGTATCACAATGAAATATAGGTGTGTCAGGTTAATTCAGAACTGGCTTTCCTGCTATGATCTTTTTCATCAATTTGGTGGCAGAGTGCCCTTCTAAATGATGTATGGATGTTTGTGGAAAGGTGACTTGTATATTTAAGTATTTATAAGATACATGCCTTCAGAATACTTGCTACTTAAGCATCTTATTGAGATCATAAACTGAATTTTCTTTTAAATTATTTCTAGTTTACTAGAAGATAAGAATCTTCTTGAAAAAGAGTATCACAGAATCCCCAAAGCTTCTGTAAGTAAGATGTTCTGAGATGTATATCTATAAAAGATAAACCGATTGTTTCTTCAGCATGTTAAAACCAAGATTTCCTACCTTTCACTGCACTTTGTAGAAGACAATTAAGACTGCAGTCAGATACGTCTCTGGGAGTAAATCCCATTAATGCTCATGGGACTTATATCTGAATAGGCATGCATGGACTTATGCTGTAAATCTCGATGGAAAAAGTGTCTTGTGAAACAATCCTATAGTAATTTCATCAGTTCTCTTCATTTGTCACTGTTAAATATGTTATGGTAAAGTAAACACATTATTCAACTTTCATAAATCTCATATATTATTCCAGAAAAAATGCAGTTCTTTCAACAGCGGCAGCCACAGGCTTCTTTGTTTTTACATTTCTGAAGGAGTGGCTTGCAAGAGTCCTGCTGTATCGGCCTCTCCTGCTACTTCATACCTCTAGCTTCTCGGTCCCATGTCATTCCTCTTCGCTTATACTCCTCACTAGTCAGACCTCATCTGGAATATTGTGTCCAGTTCTGAGCACCAAGATTTAAGAAAGATGCTGAAAAATTAGGAATGGTCCAGAGGAAGGGAACAAAAATGATGGAGGACTTGTAATTACTGCCCTATGAGGAGAGACTGAGAGAACTGGACATGTTGAAGATGGAGGGGGAACATGATATCACTCTATAAGTACCTCAGAGGCTTCTCACTGATACCAGGGTGTAGAAAACAGAATAATCAATTCGAGTTGCAACAACCCAGATTCAGGCTAGATACCGGGAAGAGTGTCTTCACTGTCTGAGCAATATGAAATCAGTTGCCTGGAGAGGTGGTGGGCTCTCCCACTCTAGAAACATTCAAAAATAAACTGGACAGTCATCTGGGTGGGATGGTGTAAATTGGTGTCCTGCAACATTAGGGGATTGGATCTGATGGCCTTCTTGGCCTGTTCCAATTTAACAAGCAGCAGTTCCAATTGTGTGAATTGACAGCATACTGAAGAGCTACCTGGGCCATAGAATCAAATGTCAAATAACCTGTATGCCTATAGAACAATTCTTGTAATATACTTGCCAAAATGACACTATTTGAACATTGATCTAGTTAGCAGAATACCAACACAAGCATGAGATAACTGTACTTTTTTTTAAGGAAGCAGAGAAGAAAATGAAAGCTTTGAGAGAAAGCTGTGAAGAGATTCGCAGAGAAACAACACATCGGAGGCAAGAAATTAGAGCACTGAAAGAAGATCTGTCATCAAGGCAAAAACATCTCACTAAGGATCAGAAAGAACTTGATGAACTCTTTCGGAAGCAAGAAGAAATAAAAGTAACAAAGGGCTAAATGCCTAAGTCTCTGTTCCCATGCACCTGTTTAAAGGGTTATTTCCCATGTCTATTGTTCCTTATTCATTTGGCATGTGTGTATACAGAAACCAGAAAGAGCTGTTTTCCATGGACTTTTTCAGTACATTTCTCTCTGGTTGCCTTCAGTCATTAGAGTGAGGCAACCTGAATGCTAATTCTGTTGTATTTCATAAAACATAACACTATATAGACTAATATTGATATTTTTATCACTAGGATGAGCTAGTCCGTCTCCAAGCCATTCCTATTCAGCTCGGAAAGGATATGGAGAAATTAAACCGCAGAATCCAGTACGTTTTTTCTTGCTCTCTGTTTGACAAGTGTGATGCTTATCCTTAGCAGTCAAGTGCATGGTCCAGTTAAGCCAACTGCCATGTGCTTGAATGCAGTTCTTGAACTCAAGCCAACTCAGATACTTAACATAGGATAGGCTGAAGTTCCCCTTGCTGTGATAAGGAAGCAGGTGAGCATATTATCTTCCATCACACTTGTAATATAACATGTTATGTGATGTTCTCCACAGGTATTTGCATTCAGGTGCTGGTTCTTGTTTCCATGCAAAGGTGTTTTTAGTTTTTGTGAAGGGGGTTTCTCTGAGGTTGGTGGTAAAAAACTTCAAACTATGTTTTAAAAGGGACTTGGGAATCAGAAGTGCTCCAGAACATAATTAGAATTATTTTTAAAATTTGTCTTCGTTGCTTACTGCCGTTATGTTTTCCATCTTTTCTTTAAAGGCCATCAAAGCTAATATGCCGTACTCCTCGGCTCCTGAGGTTGACAAAAATACATCTGGTGCCTATATAGCCTAATACTGACACACAGCCATTTATACATACTTTGTTAACTACTATAGCAAGCCTTTTTATCATGAGGGTTAACATCTGCGGTGGTGGTAATGCAGCAGGGAGACCATTTGTACCCATGCCAAAAGGCTACGTCATCTGATACAATGACAATCCAACAGAGAACAGTGGAAACCTGGGAAGGAAAGTTTCCTCATGACTGGATGTTCTGGAATCTCAATAAAACACAGTAACTTGATTGAGAAGCAAAGGTCATGCTCCTATGATGCAAAGTTCTTTCCAATATGCAAGAGATTTAAGGCTAATCGTAAGGCTAATCGTATTGCTATGCACTCTGCACTTTCCCACACTGATGAGAGATTCCAGAGGCAGCACTACCTGCTTTTGCTACTTTTGGATGAGAAAGTGCTAATGATTTAAGGCATCTTTGTAATATTTCCTGTATTTGTAAAGGGAATACAGTTCTACTGCAGAACATCCCAGAACAATGTGGACTGCTCTCAAGGGTACATATCCAATTTTGGCTAACCCTCTGTTCTTTTTCATGGCGAAGTTCCTCTTACATAATCACCTAGCAGACCCTTGAGATCTGCCACACCCTTACCTTTTCCATTCAGAAAACATTCACAACTCTTAAGAAACAAATTATTTTGCCACAACCATCAGCACTTCTTCACAGTGAGCAAACCAGTCAATTTACAACAGTATTGTTTTTTTTACCATTCTTGTCCCAAAGTGTGGCTTTTATAAGGGGACATTCTTACCGCTTTGTAGGCAGGGGTGAAGCTCCCAAGCACTTCTGTACCTGCAGGATTTTTCCTGTAGCCTGAAGTAAGGTTAGAGGCTAATATTGTACCCAAATTATCTATCGATCTGTAATGTAGAAGTATTACTGAACATACCAACTTTTTGTGTGTTCTGAGGTGAAGGAGCTGGGTCCTTTTATTCTCTATTTATTTGAAACGTGTTTTCTTTAAATTTCACCCTCCCCATCCACTGTACTTAGTGCTCATTTTCCTAGGAAACAAATGATTAGATTCAAAGCACATTGAATCTGAGATGGAAAATATAAGTCTGCTAAGATCTTTGTTGTGGAATCTTCCCCACTTTACTTTCGAATATATGAGCCACAGATGAGGTGCTACCTGGTTGCAGCATCGGGACGTGCAGTAAACCTTGTGGAGCAGGGGCTGCAGTGCAGCCTTGCATGACTTTCTTTTGATACTGTGGTTTTGAAATGGGCAGCTGGGTCTAATTCCAAATTTTCAGTTGGGTTTTTCTAAGAATACAGAAGGCAAATAAAATTACACAGGAAGTGAACAATGTGGGCTTTTTTATTCATACCAAAATCTACCACTGTCCACAGTGAGTTAGAGAAGAAGAAAAAAACTGCGCAGGAAGGAATGCAAGAAGTACTTGAGACTGTTAGAAAACTAGAGGCTAAATCTGAAGAGTTAATGGAGGAAAAGGAAGATGTAATGAAGGAAGTGGATGGAAAAAAGGCCTTGCTGGAGAGTAAAGAACGAGAATTCATCACTTTTACAAAGATGCATGAGATGAACAAAGAAAATGAAGGAAGTGGCATAGCAGAAAGGTGCGTTTTGTATACCTGGGCTATATTTATTGATTTATTATTAAACATTTGTATCCTACCTTTCCATTAGAAAGCCCTCAAGGAGGTTTGTAAGATAACATTTGAAAAGAACCATCCTTTCTTGAAAGGACACATTTTAATTGATTGTTGAAAAGCAAGCTGTAAGAAGGAACATCGTACAGACTACATCAGGGTGGGCAACTTCTAGTCCTTGTTGTTTTGATGTTTTGATTTACAACTCCCATCAGCCCTAGCCAACATAATCATAAGAAGGCAAGATGGGCCTCCATGGGCAGGAAGTTTTAGATTCTGCATGAAGCAATGGAAAATCCCTTCTTGTTACAAATAAACAGTTGTTTGGAAACAGTCAGGAGGATCTCTCTTGAGTGCTTTTAGTGCCCATTAAGATCATAGGCAAAGGCTGCTCTTAAAAACATTTGGGGCAGAAGTGAGAAACTGCAGCCACATTATTTCCCTGGAATTGCTCTGTGGCCCAGATGACCTCAGACAGTGGGGGTTTGCTTCTGATGATGTCAGGTCCCTGGCTAAAGCTTCAGCCAGGGCTCTTTCAAGAGGTACATCAGTCAAGGAGCTGGTCACACTTGTCCTCCACCTTCTCTCCATGGGAAAGGTGCAGGATGAGCAGTGAGTGTTCAGCTGGTGCTTTCAGGGGGTGCCTGACCCCAATGCATGTGAGCGGCTTCAGTAGCTCAGTCAGAGCTTATTCTCACAGCAAATGTCTGTGAGAAGGCTGGGGGCTTATACGCGTAGAAAGGCTGTCTCTGAAGCTGGATCTGTGTCTCTGTTGACAGTGCAGCTTCTCTTCTGAAACAAATAATATGCAAAATAATTTTCTGTAGGCTAGATAAGGCAAAGAGCCATGGTATGAGGTTAGGGAGTTGGAACTCAGGATCAGAGGTGTTCTCTGAGACTTCCGGCCAGATGTCTTTACAGTAGGCCTGCTCAGCTTTCCATTCTGTGGGAATGGGGTTGCTGAGGAATCCAAGTCCTCCTTTGAAGACGTTTCACCTGGGCTTGGCCAGTGGCCTCACAGCAGTGCAGGCAAAGGACAGGCAGAATGTTCTTGGCTGGCTGAGTCTGTGCAGGAAAGATGAATAATACTTTGCGGACACTTCCGGGTGCCAAGTGAGCCCTGACCTTGGGATTCTGCCAGTTCCTCTAAGCCCTAGCTTAGAATTAATGGGGTACTCAATTGGTTTCCCAGCCGTCTCCCTTTTGAGAGATGCTAGGCAAGGGGGCCTGCCTGTGTCCCTCTAGGCAGATTAGGCTGTTCCATGGACTGGAGGTTCTCTCTTCTCCACTGGCTCTTAGGTTAGACTGAGAGTAAGTTACTGGCCCAAAGTCACCAAGTAAGTTTCATGGCTGAGTCAGGGCTAGATCTCCCGAGCCCCACTCTAGATCCACTACACCATACTAGCTTTCTTTTTCTTGTCTAAAACACACACAGGATTTTGCCTTTAATCTCAGTATGACAAAATTCTTTTTTTGTTGCTATACATGTTACAGATGCCTCTATGAACACTAGTACAGTAACTGTTTTTGAAGATGGTATTCTTTAGTTGCCACATAAATATTTTGATTGCTGCCCAGCAAAGTTTTTCTTCCTGATTACCTTGCTTATTTGAATGTATTTATTGCTATAATTTATATTCCACCCAAACGTAGGCACCTGGACAGTTTTGTGATGTGGTGGCACTTGGCCTGCAGATGTCCTCTGCAGGGTGCTCAGTTGCAGTGTCCTGTGACTTGGTCTTTTGTTTAAGCAGAGGCCTCTTGGACCTGAATAACATGAAGTCAGTATTGCCTGGCTGAGCGGGTCACTCCAGGCTGACTGTAACAAATACAGTAACAAAACACGTCACACTGCTAGAAAAAAACAGGGCCGATGTGATTGTTCTTTGTTTATTCCTCTTCCATGCCCAGGATTTCTTTTCTTTTATACAACTCTTCTCTGCACTTATCTAGGGGTATTTTAGAAATGGGTTTCCGCAACTGTGCTGTGGCAAAGCAAAAACTGCACGATACTCTGAGTCGAATGCAGAGAGAGAGAGACCGAGACTTCAGAAACTTTAAAAAGATGGAGATGCAATTAAAAATAGCTCAGGAGAGCTTGGAGCAAGTTAGAGCACATTACCAGAGAATTCAATTAGAGGTCTGTATGAAGATACTTGATTGGTGATGTTTCTGGGAAAAGGCAGGGCTGGGAAAGGGGAAAGAGGCATAGCCATCTAGGCAACCCTGGGGGGCCCTATTCACCCTGCAGGCCTGAGATTCAACACAACTGATTTTACCTAAAGTGACTTAAAAATGGTAGGTTGTGTCAATGCATTACTCTCACAGATCATTTTTTAAAAAATATAATTGGATGATGATGATGGCGTTGGCCAGGGTGGCGTGGTGTTTTTCCCACAGTGAGTGTTGGACTGGGCATCCAGGAGCTCGCTGGGAGACTCTGGGCCAGTCACTCACTCTCAGACTACTCTTCCTCAGAGTGGAGAATTATGTAAGCCAACTTGGGTTCCTTGCAAGAGGAAAAAAGTAGGATGTAAATATAATGTAGTAATAACAATAGCCAAAGCTCCCTGGGCTGTTGACAAAATTACAAATTATAAAATACAAACTAATCATAGAATAGTAGAGTTGAAAGGGGCCATCAGGTGCAACCCCCCACTCAGTGCAGGAGTTCAAGTTAAACCATCCCTCCCAGGAGGCTGTCCAGTTGCAGCTTGATTGCCTCTAGTGTGGGAGAGCCCACAACCTCCCTAGCTAATTGGTTCCATTGTTGTACTACTTTTTCCTGATATGAAGCTGAAATCTGACTTCCAGAAACTTGAGCCCATTATTCTGTGACCTGCACTCTGGAATGGTTGAGAAGAGATCTTGTCCTTCCTCTTTGTGACAGCCTTTCGGGTACTTGTATAGTGCTGTCATTATCTCTGCTCAGTTTTCCCAAGAGTAAACATGCCCAGTTCTTCCAATCTCTCCTCACAGGGCTTTGTTTCCAGTCCTTGGATCATCCTTGTTGCCCTTTCCAGCTTGCCTTTGTCTTTCTTCAACTGTGGTTCCCAGAACTGGACACAATACTCCGGATAGGGCCTAACCAGTGCTGAGTAAAGGGCAACCTGTACTTTACGAGATTTGGAAGTGACACTTCCATTAATGCAGCATTTGCCCTTTTTGCAGCCACATAACATTGTTGACTCATATTCAGCTTGTGATCTACAAACTATTGCAAGATCCTTCTCACTTGTAGTATTGTTGGCACAAATCTCTTGTAACTATGCATGTGGTTTCTTTTTCTTAGGTGCAGAATTTGGCATTTGACCCTGTTTAATGTCATTCTGTTGTTTTCAGCCCAGTGCTCCAGCCTATCAGGATCACCTTAAATCTTGTTTCTGTCTTCCAGGTTTTTAGTTATTCCACCCAGTCTTGTGGCATCTGCTGATCTGATATTTGTTCCTTACTAATAAAACATAATAAAATTTTAATATACAACATTCAACACATTTCAAACAGCTAAGCAATTTCAATAAAACACTAGAGCTGATACAGACTGCTGACGTATATAGGATTTCAGTAAAGGTGTTAAAGAAGTCACATGCCTTCTCTTCCAAACCAACACTCCTTTTAGATTTGAGTTCCTCCTCATCTGCCTTACTTTACTAGCAGTGGTTGGGTTCCTTTGATTTTCTGCTGCACTATTGCAGTGTAATATTATCAGTTATTTGGAGTGGTATATTGTTAAGACATTCTTCGTGCTTCTATAAAGTCCTATGCTCAATGCTCTTCAAAGGTTTGCCATGCTGGATGCCTGCTTCACAAATGTGCCTTTCCCTTTCCCATAAATGAGTTACTCTTTTCCATAAATGAGTATTTCTCTTTCCCATATAGTTTCCAAATGCTGCCCTACAACATGAAATGCTACAGCATGTGTTCCCTTGTGGGAAGTGTATGAATAAGCAAAGAATCAGGAAACTGAAATGGACGGAAATACATCTCCCCTACGTGATACTCATTTCAGCCAGTGATTTCGTGTCAGCAGAGTAACAAATGCTGAATTTCCTTGTGAAACTGCTTACTCTACAGTTATATCCTTTTATATGTAAGCATTTTCAAATTCAAGAGATTTGTGAGTAACGCTACTTGGGGTACAATTGCTACAATTGAGCCAAAAATCCAATAATGTCCTTGTGGAAGAGCAGAGAAGAACACTTTCCTGCTTGTTGAAAGAAAATAATAGAATCACAGAATACTAGAGTTGGAAGGGGACCATAAGGCCATTGAGTCCAATCTCCAGCTCAATGCAAGACTCCAAGGTAAAGCATTCCTGACAGATGGCTGTCCAACTGCCCTCTGGAATGCCTCCAGTGTGGGAGAGCCCATGGCCTCCCTAGGGAATTGGTTGCATTGCTGTAGTGCGCTAAGTCAGGAAGTTCTTCCTGATGTCCAGCTGGAATCTAGCTTCCTGTAACTTGAGTTCATTATTCCATGTACTGCACTTGGGTTTGATGAAGAAGACAGATAAGTGGCCCTCCTCAGTGTGGCAGCCTTTCCAATATTTGAAAAATTCTATTAAATCTCCCCTCAGTCTTCTCTTCTCCAGGATACACACCCAGTTTTTTTCAATCTCTCATAGGGTCTCCAGTTCCCTGATTATCTTTGTTGCCCTCCTATTTCCAGTCTGTCTGCATCCTTCTTGAAATGTGATGCCCAGAACTGGGCACAGTACTCAAGATGGGGGTCTAACTCATGCCAAACAGAGAGGAATTGAAATTCCTCTCAATTTCAATTGTGATGTGGAAGCTATACTTCCATTAATGAAGCCCAAAATAGCATTTGCTTGTTTTGCAACTGCATCACATTATTGGTTCATATTCAGCTTCTGATTTCTAGTAATTCCAAGATCCTTCTCACTTGTAGTAATGCTGAGCCAACTATTCCCCATCTTGTAACTCTGCATGTGGTTTTATTTTCTTACATGTAGAACTTGGTATTCAGCCCTAGTGAATTTCATGCAGTTGCTTTCAGCCCAGTGCTCCGGCCTGTCAAGACCACTTTGATTTTATTTCTGCCTTCCAGTGCATTAGCTATCCTATGCAGTTTTGTGCCATCTGCAAATCCAATCAGCATTCCCTGCACCCCTTTCTCCAAGTCATTCATAAAAATGTTGAAGAGCATTGGCCCCAGGACCAAGCCCTGTGGTGCCCCACTCATTACCTCAACCTAGTCTGAGAAGATGCCACTGGGAAGCATTCTTTGAGACTGATTTTACAGTTTATAAACACTTTGAAAGTGCTCCATGTTTTCTTTTCTCCTAAGGACAAACTGCATTATGTTAAATGCGTAGCCGGATGGTGGTGGTTTTCTTGACCAAAAATAAGCACCCAGGCCCTGATCTGGGTTGGGACTATTGCATATGGAGAGAGGAGGTGTAATCCTCCCCTTCCCAGCTGTTTTCCACCTGAAATCCCCTCTCCCACTCTTAGCCCCACAGTTAAAAGAAGAAACAAACCTATTGTCATTTCAGCCATCACAGTTTAAGTGATGCCAACCAACATACATATCCCTAGGTGTTGTTGTACCAGTAGCATTACAGCATTACTGAACTTTAAAAAAAATGTTATTGGATGTTTCAAAACAAAGCAACAAAAGTGAAGAGGAACAGAATCAAATAAAATATGAGTTTTCTTAAATACAATTGAACAAAAATAGTATTATCCATAATATTACACACCAGTGAAATATACTCCTGTGTATGACATACATATACTATCTATTGGTAAAGGTGTTTATGCATAAACAAAAGGAAAGTTAGCCCAAATATATATTTGTCCATTTCTAAATTATGTCTAAAGGTCACCCTTTCAAAAATCAAGTTTCCTTAAATCCTGCTTGTTTTAAATCCTTAAAACAATAATCCATTGTTTTATTAGAAAGTGGTCATTTATCCTTCTGGTGTTGTAGTACTGGTCTTTTAACTGTCAAAAGGGCATGGAAAATCCATTTGCCTTGCATTAAATTTCAAGAGATGGGTTGATAGAGCCATCATCATGGGTCTCATGTGCATCATTGACTATTAAAGAACTTTCCTTCACGAAATTACCATTATTGCCTCCTTCCAAATGGAAGTAACCACTGAGCATTACCAAAACATATAAATAAGAGAGGTATTAGATATATGCCACCTCCAACAAAAGTCCTTATCAAAAAGCTAATCAAAACAACATTTATGCTGAATTAAATGTATCTTAGTATCCATGATTCCTGCTAAAATAGATGACGCAATTGACTGGGCAAAATGGGTTGCCCCATTCAGTTATTTCATTCTCGCCTAAAGCCCTGTATATGGTATTTATTCACTGATAATAAATATTTCTATAAGTAGATTGTCGGCCATTAGAGCTGTTCAGCCTCAGTCAGTACTTCCAATAACTGGAGTGGCTCTGCAACTGTGAAAGCAAAAAGACTGAATCTAGAGCCTAACAAATATTTCAATGGTATATATTGCCTGTCAGTCCTAGTTGGCAGTTTGTAATTAGCGTGCAACATAAAAAAAAAGGCAAAAAATTGTGATAAGGACCTATTACTGATCCAAAGTAAAAACCAGCCTGCCCATCCAAGTCTGCCAAACAATTTTTTTTGCCAATCTTTAAGTCCATATTTTCCCACAGAATTAATTTTATATTTGAAAATAAATCAAATTGCAGTGGCATGCAATTATGTGCCATACATCTGTAACTGTAACAGGTATCCTGTCTGTTTTGGTATGCCAAGAGTCCAGTGCAATCAATTTGGGAAAAGGATTGAAACAAGAAGATTCCAGAAGTGACCAAGGAATAAAATCTAGTTTGAGTGGAAAAGATCAAAATCTTGTACTTATCAACAGGAGGCCCCAGTGATACAAGGAAAGATCAGAGGAGCCAGATCTACGCCATTTAATTTGAAGTTGCATTCTTTTCAAGGATTTTTGTGGCATAGTGGAACTCCATTAAATTTATAAAATGAATCAAAGCATTAAGTTTCTGAAAGTACTTGCCAGTGATAAATAAAGGAATACTACAGAGGACATAAATAATTTGAGGTGTTGCATTATATCATTATAGAACATGGCATGTCAGCAGCACTTTGGCTATTGTGAGTCAGGCTTATCTTAGCTTTAGTGTAGGATGAATGTTAATAGCTCGCAGAGTCCCACTGAACTTAGAATGACTATTTCAGACTACTTAGGTTCAAGTTGCAGCTACAATAAGTAAGTCAACTTGTGTTGGTTGTTTTTCAGAACGTGGCCTTAAACCCTTGTTCAGGAAGCTCAGAAGCATTGCTCTAAGCAATTGAAATCATTAAATCTTATTTTTAACTCCATGAATATTTAAGAAAGACACTTTAAAATGCTACCCATATTTTAAAAATGCAATTTCCTTTGATTGTATATGTTAATTTTATGTGTGTTTTTCCACAGATAGATGCTATTCCTAAAGATGATGGGACACTATTAGAAAGACGCAAGGAGCTCCAGAAAGAAGTTGAAAATGCTAAGAGGAATCTGACCCAAGAGGTAGGTGATTACTGTTCTTTATTCAATGCTTTTCTAGCTAGTTGTCATACCAGGATGTTTGTCAGACTTTGATTTAAACTTCTTCCTATAGGTATTAATTAGATAGTTACAAAATAATTTCCTTTGTTTCGAAAAAATACTCCTATCCTGAGAAACTCGCTTCTTATTATCTTTTTTTAAACAATTCTTAATATAATGTTGTTTGAAGTAGGTAGGTGTAGCTGGCACATACCTGTGCCACAAACCCCCTGCTAAGACTAAATTGCTCCTTGTTTACACTAAATGCCACCACCATTCCTGTTTTCCTTTCATTCCCGACTGGGAGGATTGCAGAGGTATGAGCTAATGATCTGCCTGGATTAGGTGCCTGTTCACGCAAGCCCTCCCCTCGGTCCGTGTCCTGCTTCCTCCTCATAGGCATGAATCCAAAGACTTGACTAGTGCTGCTAAGTGGTCATGGTTCTTGCTCAGAAAGCCTACATTCAAAATCTTCAATCTGAAAGTGAGAAACATGCCTACTGAAGGGAAGATCAAAAAACACAAGAAGGAAAGCAGAAAGAGTTTAAAAGAAATTGAAACCATTACAGGAATTTAGCTGACTTGCACTGAACTAGAAGCCACTGATTTGCACATAGAGAATGCTAGGAAGGATGCTGCATACCTCATCCTTGCCTGGAAGGGGTGCCTGGGCTTGAGAGCGACAGCAGACCCCAATGCCCAAGAAACAAAAAAGTCCATTTTATGAGGTTTGGCTAGAGGGGGCTTTGATGAACAGCCACCATTGAATTAGGCAATGGCTAAAGCCGCCTAGGCAGCAAGATGCTGGTTCTCTCCTGGCAAGAGAGAAAGGCTGTTAATTAAAAAACAAGGGCTGTTTTGTGCAGCTCTGCCTGAAGGGTTATTTCCAAAAGCCATTCCTGTTTGTGGATTCAAAAGCCCAGAGAAAGGGTGACAGAGATGCATACACTGAGGTGACAGCCTCAGCTATTTATGAGGCTTTGTCAGGTTGCAAGGGATCGTGACAGTAGACTTTCATGCACAGAGTGCAAATCAGTCACACCAAACATGCAATAGCTCAGGGGGACTGTGTATGAACGGTCATTATGTTTTGCCCTCCATTATGCGCAGGTGTAGAACTGGCAGGATGGCAGCCCCCTTTTCAATTACTTGATAAAATTGCAGGTCCATCCAGTCAGTAACCTGCAGGCACTAATCCCAGTTTTAGTCCCACAAGCTTTCTGCATCTGACCTGCAGAATAATGCAAGTTACAGAATTTAGCACTTGTGATGGGTGCAGAATTCCCTTATTTATTAAATTTTCCAGCTTCAGAGGACGGCAGCAAGGGACACTGGCCAAGGCCTCACCCTTGAAAGGAGTCTGCTGCCAATCTTCAGAGCCCCCGGCCCTGTTCCTTACTCCTGATGGCTGTTGACCTGCCTGTCTGAGCATGCAAGCAGTTACACTGAGGAGCAGCCTGCCTTTACCCTCTCCTCCCCCTCTTGGCAATTGTGGCTGAAGAGGATGGGTAGCAGTGGCAGAGGTAAAGAGGAGGTAAGGTCTCACTGAAGGCATCTTTCCAAATTCCCCAACCTCTGCCCTTCTGAAAAGGACCTGGAACTCACGCTTCACATCCATTTGTCTGCTACATTAGACATTGTTGTTCCTTTGCTCTGTGAATATAATGAGTTAATTTACCAATTCCCTGGTCTTTTCTCTTGGTATTTTCAATCTAGAAAACTTCAACAGATGCCGAAGTAAGAATGCTTGAACAGTGTATTGCTGAAGAAGACCAGCTTTTTAAAGCTCAGGAACATTTCAGAGAGGACGTTGCCAACTTGATACGTATGATTCAGCTAAAGGCTGATGAGAGGGAACAGAAGTCAAAGGATTGTTTAAAAGCCCAGGTAAGAAGAATCCAGTGGATGGCTGGTCTGTTACATTAGATACTATTACTTACCTGGACTTTCCAGGTGTCTGTATACTTCAGCCTTAGCCATAGTTTGTGGCCTTTATACTTCAATAATTGGCAAGTGGTACAAAGGCTTCGTTGTATCAAAACCACTGGCAAATCTATACTTGTATATGACATAATTATTTTTCTTCCTCTCCTGCACCACATTCAATGGGAAAATACAAGAATTAGGACTGTGTTCTGAAGTTGGGTAAGTTATCTTCACTGCCTGTTTGTCCCAAGATGTTGCTAGTTTTAATGGGTGTCTATTAAAGATGTTTTCTCTTTATGAGAGGCAAGAGCTCTTGGAAATGAGGTGGTGGCTCACTCGCTTGGAGATCTCCCAGTGAGTCCAAAACCATCTCCGAGCGAGCAAGCCACCACCTCCCCCCACAGCACTGCGAGAGAAGTGGTGAACGTGCGCGTACGGGAGGCAGGCGGTGGCACTGGCTTGCTCACTCAGAGACCGTCTCTGAGCGAGCAAGCTACCACCTCCCCCCTGCCCCCAGTGCCGTGAGGCAGCGTGCTGGTGGCGAATGTTGGCGCAGGCCGGATGGATGGCTGTGGTGGGCCAGATTCGTCCCACGGGCCATAGCTTGAGGACCCATGGTCTAGAACTAGATCACATCATTTACAACTGTGATTCCTTGAACAGTGATTGCTTGAAAGCTGTACCATATTTGTTGTATTTATAATTCTTTCTGCCTCCAGCAACTCAAATATGTGCCCTCCTCATTTTAGCCTCACAACAACTCTATGAAGTCGGTTAGGTTGATTGCTAACAATGGGCCCATACAAAACTCAGGGTTAAGAAATGGGGTTTACTGACATTACTGACATTTTAAGTCATTAATTTCTTGTCAGGAGGTGGAGTAGGAACTGAGAGAAGAAGGTTTGGCAGTCAGCTGAAATGCTTAAATTGTTAGAGGAGGTACTGATGATAGTTGTAAACTTCTTCCACTTTCTTCAATTCATTCTTTCTCTCATCTTCTAGAACAGCCTTCCATAAGCTGGTGCTATGCAGGACTCCAGCTCCTAGAACCCCCAGCCTATCTATCTATCTATCTATCTATCTATCAATCAATCAATCAATCAATCTATCTATGGCTTGCTTGCTTGCTTATTTATTTATTTGTTTATTTATTTAAAGCTTTTATAAGCCATCCTATTATATAAAAATCTCAGGATGGCGTACAATGTTTAAAAGAACAATTAAAACCATGACAATTTCTAATAAATAAAATTAAAATAGAATAGTATATAATACAAAACAGTAAATCACAAAACAAAATGAGAGCAACTGACTTTAAAAGTTGTTGATTTTAAAATACTGTTTAAATGAAAAGGTTTTGACCTGGCACTGAAAAGAATATAAGCTTGGCGCCAGGTATACCTCTCTGGGGAGTACATTCCAGAGTCTGGGTGCCACAGCAGAGAAGGCCCTACTCTGAGTTGATGACCTTTTTACCTCTCTTAGAGAGGGTTCCCAGAGCAGGGCTTCTCCCACAGATCTTAGTGGCCGTGAGGGCATATAAGGAAGGAGGTGTTCCTTCAGGTATTCTGGTCACAAGCCATTTAAGGCTTTATAGGTCAAAACCAGCACCTTGAATTGGGCCTGGACTTCAGCTGGAAGCCAGTGGAGCTGGTAGAGGACCAGCATTATGTGAGAATAACAGCTAGTCTCCGTCAGCAGCCTGGTAGCTCTATTCTGTACCAGTTGATGTATCTGGACTGTTTTCAAGGGCAGTCCCACAAGGAGTGCATTGAAATAATCCAAGCTGGAAGTTACCAGAGCATGTTTCACTCTGTTGCTAGGGAGTGCTCATCCAGGTAAGGACACAGCTGGTGGATCAGTTGAAGTTGTAGGAAAGCACTCCTTGCCACTCCTTGCCATCTGGAACTCCAGTGACAGCTCTGGGTCAAGAAGCACTCCCAAGCTGTGGACCCTGTCCTTTAGAGGGAGTGCTACCCCATCCAGGACAGGGTCAAAATCACCTACCTGGAGACCCACACCGCCCACCAACAGAACTTCTGTCTTACCTGGATGAGGCTCAGTTTATTGTTCCTCATCCAGCCTATTACCTCGGCCAGGCACTGGTTCAGTATAGCCACTGCCTCACCTGGAGCAGATGTAAATGAGAGGTAGAGCTGGGTGTCAACAGCATACTGATGACTCCGCAGCCCAAACTTCCTGATGACCTCTCTCAGAGGCTTCATGTAGATGTTAAATCGTATGGAGGACAAAATAGAGCCCTGCAGAACTCCATGGCAAAGCTGCTATGTAACCAGAAATGCTGGGAGTTGCAGTCTAAAACATCAGCTGGGAAGCAGGTTGAGGAAGACTGTTCTAGAAAGTTACTTTGACCAGCTTTCTTTTTTGTTAGGCTGATGGTTGCATGCCATGTTCTTAACAGTGAAGGAGAGTTAACACTCCTCTTTGATTCCTGGGGTCTTTGGCATGTTATCCCCTTGTTGCACCATTCCCATCTTGCTGTTGTGTTATATGAATGAGGTAGAAGGTGTTTTCTAATAAAAAACATGTAAAAATACTAACTTTTGTTCACTTATTCTTCGGCCTACAGTGATAAAGCCAGTCATTTTGAGTGGATGCAGAGGGAACTGTGCTAGCCAGTCTTTGGTTCATCGGCACATCTGGTAGTTGGGATAAGATGGGATTAGATCTGGTCCCTCTCTTACCACCATCCGGCCCAGTGCCTCTTTAAATGCCCAGCATTTGCTCCTGCTGAGGAAGAGACAACATAGCGGAAAAGCTGCTCTAGAAATAGGCTCTATGATTCTCACTGCAGATACTTCATTTCTTGAGCATCCTAGGAAACAGTGCTCAAATGTGTCTGCCTGCTTTCTAGGCTACTCCAAGGGTCCATGCAGGCTGTTGCTAGAGCATTTTTCTTTCTATCAGGGGTGGAAGAAGGGTTAAAGCTGTGAATATGTGTGTCTATGTGTGACTGAAGGTGCAAGGAAGTGACAGTTATCATTATGTGTAAATATCACCTTCTCGTTCTTTAGAAATATTTTCAGGACTGTTGCACAGTGAAATGTTCATTACCTTTTGTACTGCAGGTACGGCTGAATAACATTATTGCAGAAATAAAAACAAAAGACTTTGAAATAAGGGAACATATGAAGAAGCAAAGAGAAATTCAGAGGCAGTAAGTGAACTTTGACAATGGATTTAATGAAGTAGCTTCTTCTAAAGCAAGTGACAGCAGATGTTTTAAAAAGATTAACACCTTTGCCTAAAATCTGTTTGATTTTCAGAATGAAAGAATTTGCAAAAATGTATGACATTGTGCGACATGAGAGAAACAAACTGGTAAACCTTGTGCATTGTGCCCGTCAGAAGACAAATGAAATTAAAGAGAAGGTCAAAATGCTGGACAATGAGATGGAAATCTTAAGGCACAATGCCATAATTAAGGAGAGGTGAGCACCCAGACAAGTAATTCTTTAGAATTATTCCTGATTGTTGCTAGCAACAAAGGATTTATTTTCTTCTTACATGGCAGATTTATCTCTTCCATTTTCATACGTTCTACTTATTTCAGTCTTAACTATACATTCATCTTGAAGCGCTTAAAAGAACCTTCTTGTATCAACAGGCTTATTCAGATGTATTATCACTTGCTAGATTAAGGACTGCAGGCATGAATCAAACAAATATTTAGATGCACGTCAGAAGGTGCCTCTGAGTGAAAATGCCATGCATGGAACTGTATGCAAGATGCAAGAACATGTGAAGCAGGGTTAAGCAGGAGAGCAAAACATGTGCATTGTAGTCCCCTACTAAGTGTGTGCCAGTCTAAATAGGGGAGAGGAGGAGGAGGTGAAAGGAAGACGAGCAAAGTTTTGATCCAATTAGAGGATTGGAAGGTGTTGCAAACCAGTGAGTTCTAGGGGAGCATGGGTAGAAGAGCTTAGCATGAGTTTGGGGATGCAAAAAGGTTGTGGACTGATGTAAAAAGGGGATAGCTTTAAGAGGGGTGTTATGCATAGTGTAACCCTTGGAGAGCAACATTCTCAACTAATACTCAGATGCAGATAAGGGGAGGTTGATGCCGCACCCACGCCGAGATTTCATACTGGACAGGGAATGCAATTTCTACATTGTTGCTATAATTACATCTTTGGTTTCATCTTCTGTGGGATATTATAACTGTAACCGATCATCATTTCCACAGATGTTCACAGTGGTCTTTTGACAGTGAGAATGCACTGTGGATGTATCAGGGAAGTAATGGTCAAAGTAATAGTATCAATGGCCAATGTCAGGGTTTTAAGTGTTTGTGCAGTTCTCAAAATTATCAGTAAAAAAGTAAGAAATTGAGGAGGATTTATAGTGTCTTGTCTAAGGACATCTAGAAAATTTATTCAAACAGTGTTGTTCATTGTATTCAGGAAATTGCAAAAATACCAGCTGAAGCTTTCAAATAACATCGCAATCAAAGAAAGCATCAAGTGTGATGTCTCTAAGGTTCACCAAACACTTCAAGAGATGAAAGAAAAGCGAGAGCAGCAGCTGATGGATGTTGAAAGACTCACCAACATGCTCACTCATACTGAGGAGGAAATGGTGCAATTGCGTAAAAAATATGAAAGAGCTGTTCAGCGCCGAAATGAGAGGTGAGGCCAGGAAAATCAACAAGGCAGCAAGTTGGTTTTACTCTATTTAACTGAAAAGGTACTCTCCGTTTCAGTGCAAATCATTTCTCAGCCCTGCAGTCCTATGTACAGTAAAACATTGGATTGTGAGTAACTTGGTCTGCGAGTGTTTTGCAAGACGAGCAAAAAGTTTTTCTAAATTTTAACTTGATAAACGAGCAATGCCTTTCAGTACAAGTATTACATGTGCACTTTGCTGCTGAGCATCACGTCACAACTGAGCGCCGGTTCGTCCGTCTCTCGCTGTGGGCGTGAGTACAGCATCGCCTCCCCCGCAGCGCATCCACAATCGTGCCCATCTCTCCCCCTGAGCAGGCCGACTTCAAATGTTTGTGATAAAAAAAAGTTACAGAATGGATTAACCTTATTTACATTGTACCTTATGAGGAAATTAGCTTTGATATACAAGTGCTTTGCATTACAAGAATGTTTCTGGAACGAATTATGCTCACAATCTAAGGTTTTACTGTAGTGTGCATTCTACACTACAGTAAGAGGAATGATTTCTGCCGAAATGATTGAGTGTGCATTCATTGATTGGGTGGGTACCATTTGAAAGTGTTCCATGAATATATTATTTAAAACTACTTCAAGTGTTCTACTGTGAGGCTCATCACAGGTGAGTGAAGACAGATATTAAAAAGAAACCCTAAACAAAGCACTGATTTCCAAGTAAGCATGCATGGGACCGCACTGCGACCCACTACTTCAGGTGCATGGTGCCTCTTCAGTGTAGTGCAGCCTTGTCCCCGAGTTACCCTAAACATACATGCAGATTCAAGGGAATAATCATTTTGCATGATTTAATCAGTCTGACTATGCAAGTGTGTTAGCTAATCCACAGTGAATTTTTTTATGAACAAATTAAGCCTTCAGGCCCAGCAGATCCAGGGTTTTTTCCTATATCAACAGAATGCTAAGAAGGAAGACAACACTGTACTGTAGTGAGGAAGGCCCCACAATGATGCGCGTGTTGTGAAAGATGTATCTCGAATGGTCGATCAAAATGAATTAAATCTGGTACACAACCTGTCCTTACTGTGGGGTTTTGTTGTAGCGGAGTTCAGCTCATAGAGCGTGAAGAAGAAGTATGCATTTTTTATGAAAAAATAAATGTTCAGGAGATGATGAGCCGAAATGGTGATATTGAAATTAATGTGATGGACGAAAAGATCCGCTTTTTAAAGTTGAAGCTAACTGAGAAAAAAAGGCAGATTGAGTTATCACTGAGGACCTTGCCCATGAAAAGAAGTCTAGATGCTGATTTGGTAGTCCTTCAGATTCAGGTAGGTACAATTAAAGATTTTATTTCAAAATGTGAATGGATCAAATTACCATTAAAACTGGTTGCACTAGTGCACTAGACACAGTCCTATGCATATTTAGCAGAAAAGAAGTCTTACAGCTCCCACCATCCTGGGACCTATGGGAATTTCTTTTCCTCTGTGAATGTGTAAAGGATTGTGTTTTAAAAGTTGTAGGGTGTGAGCAAGATATCCTAATATACTGAAATGGGCAGATGGCTATAAGTCTTGAGGCACCCAGACGGTGCATAGTGATAGCTATCTATATAATAGAATTCAGTTACCTAGTGAGAAGATACAGCATGGGTTATTTGTCTTCAGCAGAAAATGCTACGTTTCTGTAAGCAGATAAATCAAGTGGTATTCCTAATTCAGGGTTGCATAACCATAATTGCACTTTCAATCCTATTGCTGTAAAACTGAGCAACATTAAGCTTACTCTAGTGAGACGGTTTTTCCTCTTATTAGTAATTCGTCTGCTGGACACAGCACATTTTGAGTTCTTGTCACAAAGTGTCAAGAAAGACTGTGGAATTCCTAATGCTAGGGACATTCTTTCCTTTCTTTCTGAAAGGGCCTAGTTACTTCTGACCTTATCAGCAAACAGTATTTTTTTCCATGCACTTTCTGTTCATGGTTATGCAGAATTCTAACTTTTGACAGATCAGAGCTGCTATTTCTGTAGGAGAGTTGCAGCTTACCTCTACTAGTTTTGGGGAATTGCAGATAATTTTGCCAGATCCCCTGAAGAATGTATAAATAATCCAAGTAATAAGAACTCTGAGTGACAAATATAGCTTTAACAGGACAGCTGACTACATGAAAGGGGTGTGACTTGCATCCTTGTATCTGGATAATCAGATGTACTTATACATGGGAACTAGGTTACTGACAGAATGCTTGCGAACTTCTGAATCTGAACGGCTTGTGGAAAAGAGTTTGTCCTCAAACTGGGCAGCACTACTTAGCCAAGATGGGAACAACAACAATTTACTGGGAGTTTAAGACAGGCAGGGTACTTTAAGCACCAAATTAGCAAGGAGGTTTAAAAAACAGGAGGAGGAAGGAGCCAAATCTCTTATATTACTTAGGGGCAGGAGAGGCTGTGTGGTCTTGCTGAGGGAGGCAGAGAAGGGTGAAAGGCTGAATTGCACATGTCAGTTCAAAGCTAATTGCAGCATCTTGCAATTTCTAGCTATATTTAGAATTGCTAATGGGAATGCTTGGTTCTGCTACTGTTAGGACAGATTATGGAGAAACAGAATGGCTTCCTGTAGGCCAAAGTGTCAGGTAGGGGTGTATTTTATATCCCTGTATACCAAACACTCAATCTGTACGCAGAACATATCATAATGAAAGCTGGATTAGGATCAGAAAAAGGAGAAATATACATCAATATTTTAAGATACTTAGATGGTACCATGTGGTTGGCAGAAAGCAGAAATGGATTGAAATAACTCCTTGTGAAAGTGAAAAAGAAAAGTCTGAAAGCAGGACTGCAGCTAAACATTAAGAAGATAAAAATCATGACTACAGAACAGTTACACAACAGTAATGGCAACAATGAAGAAATGGAAATTGTGGAAGATTTTGCATACCTTGGCAATTCAAATGAGAACTGAAGCCAAGTAATGAGAAGAAACAGAAAGGCAACAGAGCTAGAAAAGAACCCAAAACAGATCAGGTGTAAAAATGTTTCCTGGAGATCAAGGCCAAGATCACCCACACTGTTGTATTCCTGATTATGATGTTTGGGTGTGAAAGCTGAGCTGTAAAGAAAGCTGACAAGAAGAAAATTGATGCATTCAAAGCATGGTGCTGGAGGCAAGTTCTGCGAGTACCCAGGACTGGCAGATGAGCAAGCCAGAACTTTCTGTGGAAGCAAAATGTTGAAACTGAGGCTGTCATATTTTAGGCACTTCTTGAGAAGGCAAAACTCCCTAGAGAAGACAATCATGCTAGGGAAACTCTGGACAGAAGAAGGGAAAGAAGAGCAAATATGAAATGGGTCAATTCCATAAAGAAAGCCGTAGCCTTGAGTTTGCAAGAGCTAAGCAGAGCTGTCGAGGATAGGTCTGTTTGGAGGGCACTCATTCATTCGTAGGGTTGCCTTCAGTTGGAGATCACTTGACAGCACATAACAACAGCAAGAGTGCTACAGTAAGGCCCCAAGCCTAAACCCGCATTAGAACCTCCCTGTACTTTGTGGGATCAACTTCTCAGTAAAAATGTATGTTTACCTCTTAGGTGAAGCAAAATCAATAAAAAATATGGCTGGCACTGAAACTGAAAAACATTATTGTGGTTAGATGACATTTTGATAAGGTTTCTGAACTGATACATTGTGGCTTCTTGTGTTGTTGTTTGGTGTGTTCTGGAGTGGGTGAACTTTAGCCTCATGAAGTACCGAACAAGTTAACAAGGCTGGGTGTGAGAGAGGGTTGTTTTAGTCTTCCTGCTTTAGCCTGCTTAATAGCATTATAGTGCAGGATGGTGATTAACATTTAATAACATTATAATCAAATGTGACAAGCATATTTAAAGCTAAGAATCATTCATGTTACTTCTGTGGCTGTTTGTGGGGGGGAGAGAGAAAGTGCAGCATAGCGAGTGGGCTTTGCTGTGAAAGTTTGTGCACTATAAAATAGAAGGAAGCCTTTATGAGGTCAAAGGCTACCTCCAAGACAACACCTTGAGAGGCTGACAAGTGAGTGTGGACTCCACAGACTAGTTGAACCCTAACTATGTTGGTGTTAGTCGCAAAGTCGCATCCGACCCATGGACAACATTCCTCCAGGCTCTCCTGTACTCCACCATCCCCCGGAGTCCACTTAAGCTCACACCGACTGCTTCAGTGACTCCATCTAGCCACCTCATTCTCTGCCGTCCCCTTCTTCTCTTGCTGTCAATTGTTCCCAGCATTAGGCTCTTCTCCAGTGAGTATTTCCTTCTCATTCACCCATTGATGAATGGTTTGCCTTGGATTTGAACTGAGATCATTCTGTCTTTTGGAGATTGTATCTAGTACTGCTTTTTCTACTCTTTTATTGACTATGAAGGCTATTCCATTTCTTCTGAGGGATTCTTGCCCACAGTAGTATACCTGATGGTCATCTGAATTAAATTCACCCATTCCTGTCCATTTTAGTTCCCTGATTCCCAAGATGTCGATGCTCAGTCTTGTCATCTCTTGTTTGACCACGTCCAGCTTGCCTTGATTCATGGATCTTACATTCCAGGTTCCTATGGAGTTTAGATCTTTACAGCATTGGACTCTCCTTTCACCACCAGCTACATCGGCAACTGAGTGTCCTTTCGGCTTTGGCCCAGTCAAAGCTTCATTCTTTCTGGCGCTACTAATACTAGCCCTCTGCTCTTCTCCAGGAGCACATTGGACACCTTCTGACCTGAGGGGCTCATCTTTCGGTGTCATATCTTTTTGCCTTTTGGTACTGTCCATGGGATTTTCATGGCAAGGGTACTGGAGTGGGTTGCCATTTCCTTCTCCAGTGGATCACGTTTTGTCAGAGCTCTCTGCTATGACCTGTCCGTCTGGGGTGGCCCTGCACAGCATAGCTCATAGCTTCATTGTGCTACACAAGCCCCTTCACCATGGCAAGGCAGTGATCTGGCTACCATTAAGGGGGCCCTAACTATACAGACACTCAAAAGCTTGTTCACACATAGAAGAGTGTGGGTACATTGGAGAGCAGTAAGGAACCCCCAACTTTTTTTCACATGAGCTGGCTACCATTATTGCTGTAAAGATTGGGAAAATTCTAGCCCAGCTAACTTTTATGAAGGACAGGTAGTTCTGTGACTTGTGCTCTGCTTCAGGTCAGTGACACCGGCAGAGCAGTGGCTTGTGGTGTGTTGTGTAAGGGTTCTGATCTGCATAGCTAGCAACTTCCTGTTGTTTGTATGGTAAGTGAGGTTTTTCATACTTTTCATTTTGCTGCATGCACTGTATTGTTGTGCCAATTCTTAGCTTCCTAGAACATCTTAATTCTTAGCTTCCTAGAACATCTTAATCAATCCAAATTTTAAACTGATGCAATTGGAAGACAGAGTGATTTTACCCTCATTTTTTCCACTATACTTCCTTTTTTTAAAGTGCTTTTCCTGGAGATTATTAAAGTGTTTTTTCCTGTGAAACGGTTTAGCTTCTGAGAAGAGGAAGGACAGGGTGGTACAGCTTTACCAAAAAAAAGTCTACAGAATGATTCACCTACTTATTGTCTGATCTGGATACCAGATGCTGCTGTGTACCTTTTGTCAAAATAGTTATTTTGGTGCCAATGTCGTAAGATTGCATTCCTTCAGAAATGCAAGTACAAATGAGTTATAAATTGCTTAATTCCCCAGAACTCTCATACAAACGTACATAAAGTTCTCAGAGTACAAAAAGATGCAATTGACTTCATTTTGGCTAATTAGTTCCAGTAATCCTATATAGGATTAGACAGCTCTAGCATGCTCTGGCCAATTTAGGGCTTTTTCAGTCTAAAGATGCATAGGATAGCACCCCAAGAGAGTTTTTTATGATTTTGAATGGGAAGGTTGTCCGTGATATATTTGTTTCTCTTGTTTGATAGTTTTCACAATGCAAGGACAGAATTAAAAGCCTGGAGAAATTGTTTGCTGACCCTAATGAAGAAAAAAGGACAAGAAAACTGCCAGGAAAGGACCCTTCTCAAGCAGAGCTGTTCAAAAAGATAGAGGAGGTAGTATATTATTATTCAGGCCTCAGAGAAGCCATTACGGTAACAGCTCTGTTGTGCTACCTGCCCTAACAGGCCAGACAGAGTGCCTCCTTAGACACACGACCTTCCCAAGGCAGCTCACCACCTTCTCCCCCATGCCATCTATGGAGTCACACCCCTCCTGTGTCCTGACATTACTGAGCTGTGAATTGGACCGTCCCACCAGCCAGTGATACTGAGCTGGTATGGAGGACTGTCCAAGTTGATTATGTCGGGTCACAAGGTAAGGTATTCCACATATCATGGAGGGGCTGGGACAGACGTCTCATGCAAAGTTGTCATTTTGAGTGGCAACACCATAGCTTTTACAATACTTTTCTTCTTCCCCTTAATTACAATCATCAGTGCCTTTTCCTGTATCCTACAAACACTGTTCATGAGCCTTCCAGTTTCAAAGTAGAACTGCAAGGGGGTTTTTTTCCCCTACCTTGCATGTCTAAAGCCTTACATGTAGTGGAATTGCTGACTAAATCAGTCATTTTCAAAATAAAATAGCCACACTCCTACAGTGTTGGGCATTTTCATAGAAATCAAGAAAGGAATATGGAATGATGGAGGTGGTTGTGATTAGGGCTGTCAGCCAATTCACAATCATTTACCTTGCTGTTATATTAACAAATGGATCAACTTACACATCTCCGTCAGTATTATTTTTCAGTGCATATGATCAAGGTTTTTGTTCCTTGACCAGAAATAATCTTTTTATTGGAGGAAGGCTTTTTCAGAGAACGATCTTTAGATGCAGCTCAGTATCCAATCCTGATAATGCTTGGAAAAATGGATCAGTAAGGAGAACAGTTTTAACTCATCTTCTGTTTTTAAAATGCTTCTCTTTCACTTGCTTTCAATTCTGATCTAACAGATATACCTCTGTGAGAATAATGCCCAGTGCATTGTTCCGAAAGAAAATGTCACAGTAGATTCATCCCTGTATTTTGTGCTTCTCCTATTGGAGATGGTATTTCAAAAGAAAGCTCTGAACTTGATATGAGAAACACTCCGGCAGAGCAATCCTGTAGCAGCCAGACAACCATAGGATTGCTTGGCTCCTCAGCTACAAGGTCAGAAACTTACTCCAACCTCCTTGCTGGGGCCTGGAGAGCCAATCCCGCTCCCCTGCTTGCACCCAGTGCAGGGGTTTCCACATTGACTGTGCCTTTGAGGCTGCACGAACCATCTCAGAGGCTCCTCCTCTTCTGCATGAGGGCACCCCACTTAGAGGGCCAAAAGTGGCCATCTGAGTGTTTGGCAGAGCAAGAAAAGTACAAAGGTGACCTTTACCTCAGTGCTCCTTCTGTCCTGAATAGGCTGCCTGTAATCCTCCAGTCTGGGAGGGTTTTAGGCATCCCAACTGGATTATGCCAAGATATATATCCAGGAGAAAAAAGCTACGTGTTAGTTGTGATAAGGAAGCTTTCCTGAAATACTTTTATTGGTCTACAACACTCAACACACTTGACAATTTTGTATTGTAAAAAAAATCAAAACAAGGAAATTGAGCATTGTTTTTGGCAACTTTTATTCCCAATTATTATTTGCGTGACTTGAGCAATTTGTTCTTGCTATAGTTGGAAATACACCTAGCACAGAAGGAAGAGAAACTGCTTGAGAAGGATTTTATTTATGAGCAAGTTTCTCGGCTGACAGAAAGAATCAACAGGAAAGCAGAAAACGGCAAGCAAGACACATTAATACTGGCAAAAAAGGTAAGGCTATGTCACATAAACAATCCACAAGAACGTCTCCTGGGGAAAATACAGAACTGTGATTATTTTCCCTGATCATTTTGCATTTTTAGCATATAACAATACTAAGGGGTGCAGTCTAATGCCCCGTAAGTATGAACTGGGAGACTTATGCATAGCCTATGCATAGAATGAGGCACTGGGGCAGCAGTCTCCACTGCTGCTCTTCCTTTTGCCAAGTATTTTATGTAGCCAGCCAGTTTTGGCTACCTAGATTAAGTGCCAGGGAAAAGAGGAGGCTGGGTTCCTGATAAAAAATAGACAGAAGCTGTTGGCCTCAGCCTCTTCCCTGTCACATCCCCTTTTTCCTCTTCAAGCCCCAGTTGTGACTGGGGGGCAGCTGGTGTGGTTCTTTCCATGACAGTTGTGGGGGGAGGGGCAGGTGGGGGCTGAGCCTCCAAATAATCCTGTGGCCTCCCAGATGGTTTTGGGAGGTCATAGGATTGCACTCAAAATGTTGAAAATCATTCCTGTCTGTTTAGTTGAAACAGTAAATGGAAAGAACTACCAATCCTAGAGGTCATGTGCATAATAAATGAATACAAATCTTTGCAAACTATTTTCTAAATGTTTGGAACAGTCTTCTTTCAGAAGTGCATAGCTGCATTATGCTTATTTATGGAGGCACCATTTGGCATTTGGAGAGGCTTCGAGTTATATAGAAGGGCAGAGGCCTGTAAGAACGTGGGTATCATTTTGTGATTGTTGTTCCTTCCAGATGAATGAACTACAAGAGAAAATAAAAAGTACAACGCAAAAGATGATGGCTCTTATTGCAGAGTTATCTATGAATCAAGCCCTTGCCATTAAACTGCAACAAGAAATGAGGGACAAAGAGCAGTTTTTAATGTGCATCACCTCCAGGCTAGAGAAAGGCCTCCCACCTCCTAAGGAAGTAGAGAAGGAGTGGTTAAAGGTGCTCCGCGATGAACAAGTATATAAAGCTGCAGTGGAAGACAAAGCAAAGGTGAGTTTCTGCTGGGATGCTGATGTTGACAACAGCAGTCAGGTTTGCCTAGTGTGGGCTTATGGGGAATAGTTAATTTCTAACAGCGTCTAAGAAGTGGCCAAGGCTGTTCTGATTGTCTCTCGGAGGTGGAGCTCTACCTCTCACTCAGGAGTGCGGCAAGGCTCTCTTTTATTCCCCATTCTGTTAAATATCTCCATGAAACCGCTGGCAAAGTTTATCCCTAATATGGACTAAGGTATCACCAATATGCAGGGGCAAATGAAGCAGTGGGTGTTCTGGCCAGGTATCAGTGTAACAGTGGACTTGGTGAAGGTCAATAAACTGAGCCTGTTTGTTCAACTTGATGTTCAGCCCATTCCGGAAGGGTTTGTCCTCTCTGAAAAAGAACACTCATAGTTTCGGGGTGTTCTGGATCCACCCTTTACAGCAAGGCACATGTGGCCTTGGTGGTAGGGAGCACGTTCATGATCCAGCCACATTCAGAAGTATCTTGACTAGTTATTCTGTTAGTGGAAGCAAGTCAAACATTTGCCCTCCAGATACATGATTCAGCTTGGACATAACAGTGTGTGCTGTTGCTATAGCTCTTTTGTTTTTAAAAGTGATTGCTCTTATAGGGATAATGAGTTGTAGGTATTATCAGAGAGAGGTCAGAAATGCAGAGAGCAGTGAAAGGAGAGTCCAAACTGTTGACCAGGCTGACAACTCAAAGAAAGTGAAAAATGAGCTGTAGCGCAGGAATTTTCCTTAAAATGTCTTGGCACTTACTAGAAGCTGTAGGATTTTCATATTCATCCTTACTATTATGAAAAACCAAACATCAGATCCTTAGTGAGACTTAAGGTGACATAGGTGATCTATGATTGGAGATTAGCCTTGAAATGCCACTAACAACTTTGGGGGAAAGGGCGACTTAGGATGAGGAAATGATGCAGGAGAAAAGACCAAGCATATCCTCTCCAAGTTCAATTTGCAGCTTCACACATGTTCTTTGAAGAAAAACCCACAACAGCAATAACAAACAAGACAACTTCATGGATCACTTGCATCACATTTGTGTCCTTGCTTAGAGTATATACATTCTACCAGCTCTGTCAGCTGCCACTGCAACTAGCATGGGCAAACTAATTAATGTCATGGTTCTGTTGAAAATGTAGCACCTGTAAGAACTATTTTGTTTAATAGTCTTTAATTAACAAGTGGCAATTTGTTTTTACAGCATGCTGTAGAAGAAGAGCAACATGCCTTGCCAACTAGTGTATACACCACAGCTGAGCAGCGCCCCAACGCCTACATCCCGGATGAGGAAAACGTTCTCCCTCTGCCACGGCCTTATGGGGCATTGGCTCCTTTCAAGCCAGGCGAGCCAAGTGCAAATATGAGGCACATAAGGAAACCGATGGTGAAGCCGATAGAAATCTGAAAGGTGGAACTTACAGTTGCTAATTGAGAACACTGATCATTCGAACCGACTTTATGTTCAGTGTCAATAGCAGAATTCCCCAGATTTTATTGGGCTGAATTGGAACTTTATGGAAAGTTATGCCAAGCAATGCTGTCAACATCTGAAATACTCCCTTGTTTCACAGAAACCCTAGTGAGGCAAATTGCATTGCCCAGTAAGGGTTGGTGAACTATGTTCCTCACATGGCTGAAAAGGAAAAAAAATCAAACATTTTTATCAAATGTTTTACTGTCACCAAAACAAACAGCCATAAATAATTACAAGTAGTAAAATGCACATAGATCATCATTAGTACCATACTTCTTCCTTTCTTGCATTTAGATTCCAAACATTTAAGGCTATATTTGGAAATGTAAGGAGATTGTACAGTAATCCAAGTAGCACAATGGTTTTGTCTCCTAAACTTTATATAATTTATAAACATTAGAGATCTGTAGCTTGTAACATACAGATGTATGACACTCTTGTTCATTGTACAAATAAAAGGAACTCTGTAGTAAAATGAGGTTGTGAGACTTCTCTAAATTAGTCATTACATCTGTTCCTCTTAAAAGGTAGAAAAAGCAGTCAGAACTTGTTAAAGAATGTCTTTACCATACAGAACAAAGGGGAAGTTCATGAACCTGGATATAAAAATGGTCCTGGCACTTTTTTCTGATTTGTATTTGCTTTGACTTCTAGTTCTCTATCTCTAACTGTGCTCTGGTTAAAAATATTTTACTATGCAAAGCACTGAAACAATAAATTTTTACTGCATTCCTGCATAGTTAATTATTTTTCAGTCCTACTGCAACAGAATACTTGAGTATCTAAAATGTGACTTAAGACTGTTTCTCCTTTTTTGTTTACTATATGCAGAATAGGGATTTTGCATCTACAGAAGTAAACTTATATAAGTTTAATGGCATCTCAGCATGTGGGAAACTGAAAACTTTCCAAGCTGAAAACCAGTTTTTCTATTGTGAAAAATGACTGCTAAAAAAAGTAAACGGGATCATAGAGCTGTATAAACATAGCTAAGAAATGAAGACAAGACATATGGCTGTTTCCTAAATGGTAACTTCTTTTTACATTGACCCTCAAGCAAGATCTAAAACAAACAGGCCCAATCCAGTGTCAGTTCAATGACCTTAAATCTATTGCTTGCAATGGAAGAAATGAAGACAAACACCTGTATCTCCCACCATTAATAGGACTTAAAACTGATTCATGCCCACTGGAAGTTAAGAGGTTAGAATAATGAAATAAATATATCAAACACAACTTCTTTGCAGTAGTTACACATAATAGCAAAAACATTCAAGGAAGATGATACCTTAACAAAGTCTTCGGCTAGTTATACTAGCAAGGACATTAATAGCCAGTTCTAGAACTATATAATTATTCCCATTATTTACAGAGAGCTATTTTATTAGTAATCCTGGCTTTTTCATGCTTCCCAAGTCCATAAATGTGTCCCATCTGTACATCAGGGTACAACAGGTGCCACTTTGTCATTGCTCCATTATGGAGAGCTTCTACCTTTCTTCATTCTTAAAAGGTAAGAATCTGCACATGTATGAATACAGCAGACAAATCAATAATAAATTTGTAATTTCTTGTAGCTACCCCAGCATAACTAGTTTCGGTGCAGAATGTCAGAAATGTATGCCATTAACAATAACAAGTCATCATCATAACAATAACAAGAACTCTCTTTCAGTAGAGGTTTTAGTATTTCTCTTGAAAACTGTCATAGTTGTAGTTTCACAAGTCTAAATCCCAAAATTCTTTTTTCTTTAACACTTAATTGTCCATTTGTTAATAGACCTTGTAAAACTGGGATGCCTCTGAGTTAACCATTTTGTTTTTGGTAAGCAGTACTAAAGACCTAAGAGCATTGTTGTGTGCTTCAGTGCCAACTCTTCCACAGATCTTGCATTCATGATCTCTTGTTCCATAGAAGCCATCAGTCCTAGGGAAGACCATGGAAAACACTTATATGACAGAATTAGATTTGCTTCTCAAGGATACTAATGTGACCAATTTGCTAATCCTAGGCTGCATTCTTTGCTTGATATTATCAAAAACGTAGGCGTTTGTTTTATTTTTCATAGATCATAGCTGTAAAATCTAAAAACATGCACACTTCTCCCAGCTGACAGTAAACCTCTGCTCAGTGACAAGAAACACAGACAAAACAATTAAATTTTCACAGCAACTTCCTAGCTTTTTTTTTTTTTTTTTTTTTTGTGGGTCAGGGGGATATGTCTACATGGTATAATAAAAGGTAGAGGGTATGTTTATCAGTCTACCTGCAACAAGTTTGCAGGCTTGCCTAGTTGAGTAGCTGAAGGCATCACAGCTACTGAACAACTACTTTCCTGTAATACGGCTCCCGTTGCAGTATGGGAACTTGCAGATCTGGATGTTCCAAAGTCCCTGAATAAATGAAAACTAGCATCTAGCAGACCACATGATTATTTCTCATGGAGCTTCCCATTTGTCAACAAGTGAGAAGTGGAGGCAGATTGCATTTAACAAGTACAACACAAGCAGTAAGAAACTTTATGGTTAGCTCTGACCCTTCCACCAACCCTCTGCTCCAATTACAGCTTTATGTAACCCTCAATCTGTCTTCTCTGACTTGGTGCCAAGCTGCCTCGGAATTGCAGTTCGACATATGTGCAGGCACCAGGCTGGAGAAGGCTGTCCAGATGGCAAAGTCACAGCAAGATGAGATCTGCTTTTAAATCGACAAGGAGAACCAAGCAGAAAAGTTCAGGAATAGAGTTACCTTGACACTCCGCTTCCACTAACATATTGACCAAATAGTTGAGGGGAAGAAACTCAATCCGGGTTGACAGCTTGTCCACTACCAGCATTCTGTGCTGAAAAGGAAAAAGCAATATAGGCTACAGGAGTGAATTTTAAATTTTCTTATTTATGAACTAAGCTGAGCCCTTACGATACCGCAGCTTCTTCACGGTTTCTCATCTTCTTCACTGTATCCCACTCCCCACCCTGCTGTCATGCTACTGTAACTCTTTAAAATGCTAAGACTTTTAATTTGGATGCTTCAATGCCACTGAAGTACATGAAAGCTTGCAGGTATCCAGAGGTCCAGAAAGCACCACTGCTGTAGTCTGGAACTTATCCTCAAGACCTAATCAAAAATCATGCCCTTACCTGTTTATTCCTATGTTTCTCAAGCAAGAGTTTAACATAGTTCCTTGCAACAGTGTTAGAGCTTGCAGGATGATTGCACATCTGGCAGACCTTGCGACCAATTGCCTGTTCAACAAAAGAAAACGTTAGCTAGCCAATGTTGGTGTGGAAGTGCAATTTGGATACTGGGTGTGTTCTTTCCAGGATGAGTAATTTCATCTGCTCAAATAATCATTAACCAGCCTTAATTCAGTGATATAAACAACGGTTTTGCACACAAGATGCATGTGAACAGGATTTCCTTTGCCAATTGTTAGAGAAGGAGCTCTGTTAGCAAATAGCATGCTCTCCCCTGTCATAGCAGAAATCCTGCTTATACAGTGTGTCCATCTTAGCCAGTAACAGACTCCAGAAGTCAGAAGCAGCCAGCAAAGCATTTACAGTGGTCTACCAACACAGGTCACCGACTTTATCCACTTTACACACAAAGCTCTGTGCTATCAAGGACCAGGTACTTGCACCCTTTCCTTGTTACTTTTTGTACGGCTTGTTCCTTCTAAACCACCAGAGAAAGGTTCAGGAAAATCTTTTGCAGGATGCAGCAACATACACACATCAAAAATAGGCAAAAATGACACACAATGGGAAGAGCAAAATAATACTGGCTTAGGCTCCAAACCTACATTGAAAAGAAACGACCCTAAGGCTTAAAATGACTTAGGATGCAGCCATTGAAGGAACTCCTTAAAACAAAATGAAAAACTGGCTCTGTCCTATTATAAAGCAGCCAAATAATCCCCTTCCATTAAAAAACAAAATCAACTTCTTGAAACAGAAATGGCAAGGAATACAAAATAAACAGCCAAGTTCAGGATCATGAAAAGCATTTGTTCTTAGATCTGTCTGTGGTTTATACAGAAAGAAAGATTACACTTGGCTCAACCCTAGCAACAGAATCATCCCAAAGAAATTCCCCTGCATGCCTCATCCAGCCCTAGATATTACAAGAAATAGGCACATTGAGAATTGGGTAGAAGGGGCAGGAGCTCGGATTCGTCACCAGCTATCTACAGGATAGCTCTTCAGAAAAGAACTTTCCTTTCCTGATGCAGCCCAAGTTGTGTGTGTGCACTACACATTCCAAGACCCAACGGAAAGAAGCTAATGCATGAGCAGCAACACATAGCTGCAAAGTACTGAAGACAAACCTACATATCTACTTAGCCTCATACTATTTCGAATGAAGTTGCCAAAATCATTGCCTAACAACAGTTGTTTTTCACATAAATAGCTCCCTCTATCATTGTACATCTAAAGCTGGACAGCCCAACAACAATCAGATTCCATCAAGAAAACAGACTTTGGCAACAACATATTTGCTTCTATTTATGTTGTTGCTTTTGAGAGGCTGCCAAAGCATGATGCAGGCACTGAAGTCCTGCAGGAACTTTGATTTGATTAGATTTTGTTCAGGGGTTCATATACCACTGGATGCTGACAATGCAGCACTTGTTATACGCCTGACAATCCCACTTCCACTTTTCAGCCCTCAACCAAGATGGAGAAATGCCCAGAATCATTGGCACCGCAAAGCACAGTTGATAATACAACCAACTCCAATAAGCTATTTGGGGAATGCCTGACAACTAATAGGACTTTAAGCATCAAATCAAAAAAGGCAGTCTGAACTATTAGCAATATAAAATCTGAGGCATCATCTGAGATCCCAAAGGATACACTCTGTTTCCTTTGTGGGATTGGAATGGAAGGGAAGCACGTGCAAATGTGTTCAATTTTCCCCTAGTTCCTTTCTGACTAGGGAAACACAAAGTGCTTCATTCTGTCTGTAAGAAACTCCAGCTGCCTGAGGAGCAAAAGCTAAGCAGCTTTAAAGTGCAGCTAAACATCTTGCTAAATGCTTAGAACCCGAGACAGCACAAGCTGTCTTTTCCAAATGAAAGAGACATCCTGACAGGCTTTCAAAACATTGCAAAACCATTACTTTAAAAATCACAGCTTGTAAACCTTATTTCATGCTGACTCTGCAAGACTGGTATTTGTATTATTTTCTGAATGATCTTATCCAAGCCATCATGAGTAGCAGGTCAAAAAAGAGAGGAATAAAAACATGTAAAGCAAGCAACCCAGATTCTAGCAGTGCATCCAAATGAAATTTATGTAGTACAATTACAAGGGAAAGGAGAAGGTTAAAGAGACCTTAGTTTGCCTTTTACCACCCCTGTGAAGCTGAATGAGTGGCACAGCAAACATGGTTGCCCTTTCAGCTCTCGTTCATTTTAAACTATGGTGCCTCTTAAAAGTTAACCTGAGCCCAGGTTGGCAATTGCTTTCGCACTACTCATACTGATAAGGATCCAATTTAAACAATGATTGGCATAAGGGAATTTTCAACACACCACTGTATGCAGTCAGTTTTACAACACCCTCTTCAGGTTGGAGAGGTGAGTATAAACATGAGGAGAATATAACAACTCAAAATGAACATGGCTTCCCGAAGAGAGAAAAATGAAACTTTAGAATGCAACCCTACACACATCTATGCAGGAGTAAGCTCCACTCAATTTGGCAGGACTTGCATCTGAATAAACATCCTAAATAAATACTTAGGATCAGGCTGTTAGCTGGAACAAAAGGGTTCAGGGGTTGTTGTTCTGAGGAGTGTTTCAATGCCCAATCCGAGTCTGCCTTTAGTTCTGTACACATGTCATCCCTAAGAGTTGTGTGTGGGTCTAATCTAAAGGAATAAAAGCTACTGGGAAAGTTTATCCATAGTATTCAAAAACAGAAACTCACTGCAAACAGATTCTAGATATTCACACACAAAAATCACACTACCTCAGGAAGTCTTGTGAGAATACTCAGTTTGAGCTTTTCATTCTTTCCAGTGTTGTCCAGTTCTGGGGGAGAAACAAACAAGAGAATAACAGAAAAAGAGTGCTGACTACAGAAGCACTACTTTAGATCCTTGTAAAATTACTCCCAAGTGCAGTAACTTTGCAACATGGAACATATTCTATTTCCCTTGTGCAGGAATAGTACACATGTTGAATTCTATGCCTACACTAATTCTATTAAGTGTATACTAAGAGGAAGAAAGCAGCCATCTTAATAAATCCTAGAATACAAAATAGTATATTCAAGATAAGGGCATACGCACTACCACAGCTAGCAGTCAGGAGCCATAGCAAGGAGGACATGAGGGTACTTGAGTAGAAACCCCTCCCCGTGATTCTACCCCTCATCCAGCTGCACCTAGGACATCCTCCTGTTTTCAGGGCCATGATTTACCCTTTCATAAGTGTATGCAGTGCAGAAATTCATTATATGATGCTTTCCTCAGCAAGAGAGGCAGCAGTGGGTGAAACTGCACCTGCTGAACTTCTGCCTCCCATACAGTTCTTAAAAGACATAGAAGCCCTGCAAGAAAAAGGGCAACTAGCTTTTCACATAGGAGCTTGCCTCTGCAGATGGGGGCGGATCAAGAGTTAGCCATGCTTTGAGGAGGCTCACTGAAAACAATAGAACAATGACTAACTTAAGTCCCATCAATTTTAATGGGTCTACTTTAATGGGTCTATCTGGAGCGAACCCGCATTCTAGCTTCTGTCAACCTCTGTCTTCCACTGCCCTGAAATCCTCCCCAGCATTTAAGGAGGTTTCCTTCCCACTCTTACGAGGAGATTCAAAATCAGTGCCGTGAGCAACACGACAGGTGAGTTCACGCTAAACCACCATGAGCTGGTTGTTTGCTCACCAAAGGCATGCGGTGTCCTTACAAAGTGCCATTTCAGAGTAGGTGGAAGGGTAGTCACAGCCAAGGAAGACTGGAAGCAGAATTCTTGAGACTGCACAGAGTGGCGTGAGCTGTTTTGTCGCTCTTGCCAAGTGGCTCTGTAGCTCCTTTGCACAAGCTGCTTTGGTGCCACATTTGGACAGTGACCAGTCACCCTGAGAACTGGTTCTCCTCAACCCCACTACAAGCTACATGTTCTTAGGCTGGCTCGTTGGCAAAAAACAGTCCTTGCTCAATCACTCATGCTGGGTTTGGACCTTGTGGCATGCCAAACTGACACTAATGTTCCACAAAGCCCACCTTGACAGATCAAGATGTGCAAACCCAAGAAAGGTTTGCAGTGGGAAACGCCCATTTCAGTGGTGTGTGCCTCTATTTGGCTGAAGCTGTAACCTGTACAGCTTAATTTTATCAGTTATATTCTGTATAATTATAGCAATCATACATTAAGTCATACTGCTCTTGTTATTTACATATGCCGGGGAATTAGACTTATGCAAAACAATTGGAGAATCACATGTATGACCCAGCATTCCAGTAAGAACCACAGAAGCTCAAATTACCTTAAGATTAGTTTTCCTTCTCATTTTCCCCCATGAAAATTAACCAGCCTTTAGTACTCAGGTTAAAGAAACATATTAAAAAACATTCTGTGTTTCTCAGCATTTTGTTGTTTGTAATAGATATGACAGACTATATCAATATAACATATATTCTACTTTTCTACCAAAAATAATCCCTCAAAGCAGCTTGACAATTACAGACACATGTGCGCGCGCACACACACTTAAACATGCCAATAATCTTAAATCCCCACCTGAATAAGGCAAAGAAAAAATGGCACCAGCATCTTCACCCTAGCACTATTCACAAAAGGTAGCATTTTGACCCAGGACAAAAGTGCCACAAGCAAGGCAAATTATGCATATGAAAAGGCCTTTGTTTGGCTGAATGATTCCTCCAGGAGGTTTGAATCAGCATAAGAATGGCTTTTGGTTTTCAGCTAGTACAAGTGATTTAAGACTTACTATTTTCTATAGATATGCATAACAATAAACTTTAAATTAGCATTTTAAAAGCTTTCCCTCAGAGGATTTAAATTTTGTTCGCTGGAGGTTTTAGCTCAGACTTGACTTTCAAGGGAGATTAGAATGATCCAATGATCCATCCTTCACCTTTTGTCCTTTTGTTTAGAGACTTCTGTTTGGGGTATAAAAGTACCCCCAAACTATTGTTATGCCAAGTTTGGGATATTCTGTAGCCTTAGGCACATTTTAGTGGATGGAAAGCAAATGGAAAGGCAGGAGGCTGAAATCTATGGGCAGATTTTTACTAAGCAGATTTTAGCAATGTCCGGGAATGAGAAGACTGAAGGATTCCTTATGTGTAAACTACACAACACAGTATCAGCCAGGGGAAGCCCAGTTACCTCAACATGATAGATCTGTGGTTAATTGCTCACAGTAAATATTAGCAAGTTCTCATCACTGCAGATTGTGCAATACCTTTTCCATGCCTTAGTTTATTAACTGTTGCCACATAATTAAAGTAACTCTTTAAAACAGCTGGAGCCTATTCTTCAGCTCAACTACAAGAAAATAGTAAATGAAGTTTAAAAAATGGATTACACTGAAATGGATGCTTTAAAATAAGGTGAAACTAAATGTGACAGGGGGGTGCAGGTGGCACAGTGGTTTAAACCGCTGTGCTGCTGGGCTGCTTGATTGAAAGGTCGCCGGTTCGAATCTGCAGACGCGGTAAGTTCCTGTTGCTCCGTCCCAGCTCCTGCCAACCTTGCAGTTCGAAAGCATGCAAATGCAAGTAGATAAAAAGGTACCACTTTGGTGGGAAGGTAACAGCGTTCTGTGCACTTCGGTGTTTAGTCATGCCGGCCACATGACCACAGAGACCATCTGCAGACACACACTGGCTCCCTTGAAACGGAGATGAGCACTGCCCCCTAGAGTCAGACATGACTGGACTTAACGTCAAGGGGAAACCTTTATCTTTACCTTTAAATGTGATAGACATCACTGGCTGACACAGAAAGCATTAATCCCAGGTTGAGTTCCTTCTCTTCCCTTTGTGATGTCTCAGTCTGAATGAACCTTAATGGATTCATTCAGAAGAGATTTCATGTTGCTAAATAAAACAGAGAAAACTCCAACAGCCACCAAAAGTTCGGTCTCTCTGGCATGCTTTTCAGTTTAGGAAGCCCTATTTTTGAGCCTGACCAAATGATGACTTCATTCAAATTAGTTACCTCGAAGTTGTAAGAGGCATGAACATAAAATGTGCTTAAAGAACAGTGCAGGTAACACAACTGAAAAGCTGTTGTGCCAAGAGCTCTGCTGGAAATGGTCCCCTTTCAGCCAAATACAGATATTTCAGAATAGCAAATGCAAGAAGCATGCCAGTATAGTAAGTGGAATTAAATGGGCCAAGCACAATATGAAGAAAACATGCCTACACCAACTTTACATCCAAGTGCTGTAAATATATTCCATCCAGATTATATCAGTTTTCAGAAATATAATCAACCTAATACACAGATTTCTTCTTCCTGCTCTCATTTATCTGAATTAATTCATTTCAATTAACATTGTTAAGGAAAACCTGTTTCCAAATTATATTTGCTACTGGGATAGTATGTCATTCAGAGCTGCTGCCAGATTAATAAGCTGCCTTCCATGTGAAATCCATCTTACCTTTCAAAAGCATTATGACGTATTTTTCTGTTAAACGCAGCACTCCATGGTCGATGTAATGCAGAAGCGTGTGCAAAGGGAGACATCGTACTCCCAGCCCCACGTGCAGAGTATGAAATCCTGAATCAAGAGGGAAAAAACCCGATGTTGTGAAGAAAAATATGATGATTCTTGACAGAAACTAATCACAGTGGTACATAACTATTTATGGGCAGTGGATATAAAACTGTCCCCTAAATGCCATGAATAAGCTTTGGAGTCCCAAACAAAAAAGTGTTTAGAAATGCAGCATTCTGGCCTTACAATATATGTTTATGGAAGCATGTTAGAATATAACATTAACCCATTTCATCACTTAGATGAAAAATGCCTTTACAAACTCAAGAAATTGCTTGTACCCTCTATAACACTTCAGTATCTCGTTACAACAATGCATAGCTAAATTTGGGCCCAGATAATGTAAAAAGAAAAAGCTGCTGAGATTATTGCAGTAGTAAAACTGTACACTGCTAATATATACTGTGGTCCTATGTGCCTGAAAGATGGAGGATGAAATCACCCCCATGACCAGAACAGTAGTTGATTCTTCGGCTGACCAAAAATTGCTCAAGGACGCAGCCCAACATTCCTTGCCTTCATGGCACACAAGCCTCTGACTGCATCCTGTGCATGGAGGGAGACATGATGGCAGCGGTCTTTGCTCCCGCCACAGCCATGCACCATGCAGTCAATCTAGATGGTTGTTTTTGACTGCCTACATAAAGCACTAGGGAGGCATGATGGCCAAGAGAAAAGGGCCCGAGTCCCCTCTGCACTAGCTTCCTCACATCCCTTCCCCCAGCATGCTCCTCCCTCCCTTCCCCAAGGCCCAGCTGTGATCTTGGGCACGCAGCCAGTGGAGTCCTGCTTGCACCAGCTGTGCGTGTGAAGTACTTTTGAAGCGGCATTACGTAGTTCTCTGTTGCATCAGTCACAAAGATGAAATGCAATTATTTGTATTTTTAAGAGAACTCCCTTTTAAAAAGACACCCCACAAAACAGGTTTGCACAAAAGGTACTGCCACATTCATCTGTCATCATACATAATCGAAAATGATAATGAAACATCCTAAATTAATGTTCCTGATCAAAAGTGAGCTTTCTTTTCCTCAGCACGCAGTTATGCAACCACTCATTGTGCTCTCACAATGAGCAAGATGATTAGCCAAGTCCTCTGGTGAGCACATTCTTAATTGGATTAAAAAGCAAGCCAAAGATTGGGCCTGATTATACACCCCTTGCTGCTCTGACAAATTATGCAGTGACATGGAATACAGGTTGGTATGAAGACATTTCTTCAAGTTTCTTCTTAGAAATCTTCCTGCTGCTAACATCAGAAAAACAATTACGCTTGTCACGAGTGGCCCTTCTGAATCCTCACCACTCGCTCAGATGAACATTAATATATTGTCTAGGGGCTCAAAAATCTAAAACAAGCATTCATGAGGGAAAGCGTTTAAAATGTATTCTTCACAGGTCGCTTTTAGCAAAGAAAATAAATGGTCAAATGTCTACATAGTTTTTGATTCTTCTTGTTATATGTTGTTTAATGAGGGCATAGTCAAGGTTTTCTTTATCTTCAGGGCAGGGATATGCTCCAGATGTTTCTAGGGCTCCAATTCCAAGCAACCCCTGCCAGGAGAGCCAGTGGGCCCAGTGGATAAACACAGCAACCAACCACATCTGGGGATGTACAGTATCTCCCTCCTCTGCCTTATATGTAGACCCATTTGGGAATTGAACTAAAGTTAATTTAGCTTTGCTGAATTACCAATTTACTTACACAAAGCTGGCTTCCACAAAAAGGGTATTATTAATTACAGGCATATTTTACGCTTCCTGCAAAAAGCTTAGGACAACATACATTTATTTGCCCTGAACAGTTTTAGCTTCACAACAGCCCTAATGTGGTAGGGTATGCTAAGGAACAATAACTGGCTTAAGGTCATCCACTGAGGCCCCTCGCCAAGTGGGAACCTCAGCTCAGGTCCCCGCAGTCCAACACTCCAACTCCTTGGCATGCCGGTGAGTCAATGCGGTGAGCCACTCCTCTGTCCCAGGGCTTACCGGGAGGCAGCGGCACACACATTCCATTGGCAGCCTGTAGAATCTGGCACATGATGTGGAATACAACCATCTCGTTGGATTTTCGTTGCTGTCTGCTGTGTGAAGAACAGTAACAACATAGAAGTAAGCACACCTCTGGTGTCTGTAGTCCAGCTTCACAAGCCAGGGAAATGCCAAGCATAAGCATGGAAATGCTTTCCTTGTCACCCACCTCATGTTTTGGCTTCTACACAGATACCTCTTGTGGAGGGTGTGTGTTTCCTTTTTATTTAAAAACAAAAACACCAGAACACAGAAACAAAAACCCAGGCTTAATACCCTGGTTTGCAAACTTGCATTAAGCCAGAATGCTAGGTTTTAGACAAAATGGGGAACTCAGGTTTAAGTAAACCGGGAGCTCCATGTCACAAACAGCATGTGATGAGACACGAGGAGGGGGGAGGAAGGGAAGGGCTCAGTTACCACCATGTTTTATAGAGCTGGGATTCTTGCATCTATCCCTTTGGCTGCTTAACTATCTGCACACTAAATGTACATCATCAATTGAAAGCTGAGAAAGGAGACTCTGGAATAAGTCCTGCTAGAAAAAATAACCCAAGAATTAAGGACCACACACAACAATGCATCTGCCACTGGCTTTCATGCATCCTGTGATCCTCAGATTTCTTTAGCTAACCAGAGTCACGGGAGTTGAAACCTCCGCAATCAGGTGTACTGATTTAGAAAGACCTGATTCATACCATTGAGAAAATTTAGATTGGTAGACCCTTCGGAGCAGTTTAGTCCTACAGTTTTATACAGTGCTTTTTTTGTAAGAAAAAAAGGTGCCAGAACTCACATCTTGTTAATCTTTTATTTAAAAAAGTATACATTCAGTTCTTAACATAATTTAATTTATTGTATTTAAGGCAAATGTTCATAGTAAATTCCAAAGTTTTGTCCAATTCTCGTCCGACAAATCTTCTCAACTCCTTTCCCTGCTGTTAGTATCTATGTGTCCTGTCATTGTGTCTGTTAATATTCTGGCCTTTTTATTGGTGGTTGAGAAGTAATTAGTAATTTTTCTCATTTTTAAATTTGGGGTCATACTTTTACACTAAAAATCTAAAAAGGATTTTCAATTCACCAACTTTTTTTAAAATAAATTATTAACCTTTCACACATAGTCAATCACTGTACACACACCCACACACACCAGTTGTGTAATGAAACATAATGGTTACTGCCCGCAGTAAGCACTCAGCGCACGACCACACAACCAATCACAAGCCAAGCAGTGCCACAAGCTAAGCAGCGCCATCACAACCAGTGTGGACGAAGTACGCATGCATCGCATTCGACACACAAGCAGCCCACATGCACCGTTTTAATGATTTTGCCGCCCACCTGCTACGCTCGACAGAGCGATTCAAATCCACGTGGACCAAACATCAAATTTTCAAAAGTTACTTTTAAAACTTGGAAAATCCATCGAAAAAAGGTGCTGGAACTATGTTCCGGTATGTTCTATGACAAAAAAAGCATAAAAAAAAAAAACAGTGCTGGTTTTACAGCACTGGGTATTGCTATAGCCAGGTCATTGCTGATAAGTTATTGCATACTTGGTGGCAGTACATTTTCATGTTCTGTGCTCTGACGATGAAATAATAAAAATTACACCCCCCCATCTAAATGGATATCTTGGAGTTCTAATATATATAATCTAGATCAGTAGCAGCAATTTGTCCTCTAGACGTTTTGAATTACAACTCCCATCAGCTCTAGCCGGCACAGACAGTTCACAGGAGTCATGTGGAGGGCCTTGAGTTGTTCTCCACAATCTAGGAGTTTGCACTGGCATATCTGCCTATCTGTCAATTGTAATCTTAATGCTGCAGTAGCATCTGGACCATCTAGCCTCTTTTACCTGTTTATTATAGATATTATTAAAGGAGAAGGAACATCAACAGGACACAGCACGTGGAGTGAGATACAGCTAGATTTCCTCACCGCAGTGTGTCACAATACATGTTCTTTTTTATTATGTATTTTATTTTATTTAGAAAATACGTAGGCCGTCTGTCACCTCTGGACAGCTTACAACATTATTTCAATCCTCAATAAAATAAGTTAACTGTTTCACACTGAGCATAAAACTAATCTATTTAAAATAAATTAAATAAATCTAACACAATTAAAATTACTATATGTTAAAAACAATTTGGTCCCCTTGCTTGAAAACAGAGGGTGCCTGGACTCAGCTCCACCCTACCTCCAGAAATGTAGAGGATGCCACATTTCTCATGCATATACAGTGGATATTTTTAATGTTGCTGCCGCTGCTATGTCTCATCAAGTTGTCTCCAATTTATTATGACCCTGTGAATGAGTGCCCTTCAAAACATCCTGTTCTTGACAGGCCTGCTCAGCTCTTGTCAACTAAAAGCTGAAGTTCCTTTCATGGAACTGACCCATCTCATAGCTGGGTAATGTTGTTAATGGCACACCTTATTCTCCTGCGTGATGAACAAAAGTTAAAAGAAAAATTTAAAAACTTCACATGGTACAGCTCAAATGAGACTGTATATGACTTCTGCCCAGAGGTGGGAGACGTGGGAAGAAGCAGCGTATTAAGAAGAAAGGAGAATGCTGGACTAAAATGTCCCCTCCCACATCGTACTAGGTTTTTACACAGAGATTTTTTTTCTTAACACATCCAGTTCCACAGCTAGATTCTGATGTTGGGCAGTCTCAGGAGGTCTGTATCATACAGCTTATCTGTCACCTTCACTACACTACGCAAATTAGTGAGCAAAATGCTGTGTTGCAAATATTAGGCTTGACGGAAGAGTCCATTAACTGGAATCTATTCCTCTTTGTTTAAGACACTCACTGGTTCATCGAGGACAAAGGAAAACACAAGAATGTATAAGGAATGACTGTTCTGGGCACAGAGTTAATTTTCCACACTAAGCAGCTGTTCACTGGCAAGGTCAGTGCCCCTGTTACATTTATTTTAGAAGGCAACATAGTGCCAGGCAGTAACACTGCATGCTCTTCTGCAGGGGCCCCACTCAGTGAAAGTCCATCTGGAGGAGATATCTGGGTTGAGTACTGAAGACTACCAGTATCCAAACAGAAACAGACTAGAGGAATAATTGTGCAGGGCTTCCTTATATCAGATGACTCCTACCCGCAAATCTGAAATATTCAGACCAGCCAACTCACAACATTCCTCTGGTTTGTCACTGATGTGGTAGCTGCACTGTATAAAGAACTATGAGAGAGCATCTCCCTTCAGGAAAGACGGGTCCTTGGAGAAATGATCAAATACCACCATCTGGATACCTTATTAAGCTGGATCTTATCATATATTCGCAACATGAAAGCTTGGAAGAAAACTTGCCTTGGTTGGACAGCCAGCCACAGAGTAGATGGCAAGATAAGGGTCATGACATATACTGGGCAGTAACAAGCATGCTGGCTCCCAAAGACATCAGCCGACCAATTTCAGCTCACCAGGGGGTGTGCTTGGACTGAAATGAAATATTGCTCAACCATTTCTGGTGGTGATATTTAATATGCATTCACGTTCTTGTGTTGAGGGCCAGTTAGAATGCATCTATTTGGAAAAGTGGCATACAAATTAAAGTAACAATTTTTGAAATAGCAAAGATTAAGTAAAGTTATTAAAACACCAAGAATAACGCCAATAATAAAATTGGCTGAAGAGCAGGCCTCTCCGTGCCATATTATCGATTTCTTTGAGATATCCTCTTAGTTTCAGAAGTGGTCCACTATGGGAATGGGGAAGGGCTCAGTGTTCAATAAACGTAAGTTCAGAGGTGCCCTTGGTACACAGAACTAATTGTGCAGTCCTGGTCTTGGCCATTTTGTTTTAAGGGCACAACCCTAAGCAAATTTATACAGAAAAGGCCTACAACTCCCAGCATGCTGGGACATGCAGGAATAGACACCCTTTTCCCTGTCTTCTCTGGCATTGGATCTTGTTCTCACCCACATCAGTGTTAGGTTATTTTTTTTTATGATAACTACTTACAGCGAGAAGGCCCAGGAATCAAGACTGTATTTCTTCCACACGTTCTCCATTATCCAGCATATTAGATCCAGCTAGAAGTTTAAAAAAAGTATATTTGAATTCTTACATGGCAGGTCCTCAGCTTTTCTTTTTCTTAGGGTGCTTCCAGACAGAGGGCTCCCAGTGCTACCAGTCACTTGGCTAGTCTATTCCCCCCACCCAGTTAGATTTTTTGTGGGGTGGGGAAAAAAAAGAAGAAACTGCAGGGAAACGTGGAAGGGATTCCAGATAGACGACAACAGTGCCTCCCCGCAACTGAGCGATAGTAAAAGTCTTGCCTGGAAGCACCCTTATTTTCATGTAAACACCATCATGTATTCAGTGTACTTGAGCAGATTCCAAAGCTGTAATTCTAAACACAAATGATGGAGGGTAAAGCCCACCAAACTCGGTAGGACATCATGCTAAGTTAATATGGTTAAAATTGCACTGCCTGAAAGCAATTCTGTGTGCACCTACTTTGGAGGACACCTCATCCAAAGTCAATGCAACTTACTTTTGACTCTCAAGTAAACCCACTGCCGGAACACAGCCCCCTGGAACTCTCCCTCAAATTATAATTTATACCATGGGCATAAAATCCACCAGGCCTGATCCAGAGATTACCCCATCCCCAGAATAATGACCTCACCATTCTGGGCACTTTCCTGCTCCCACAGTATTCTCACATTCAAGGGAAATTGTTCAGGCTGTGCTAAAATACAAATTTTTAAAGGGATTAGGTGCGCAATCTACCTTTGCATATGGGCTCCATTTATTCCAATGGGATTTGCACTGGACAATTTCCCAGAGCCTGAAACACTGGTTTGTTGAAAAGAAGACAATCCAGTGATAGAGACAGCTTGGTTCCCTGTAAATCCATCCCTGTCATTACCAAGTCTTCTCTAAATATGTGTGGCTTAGTGGTTAGGGTGTTGGACTTGGACTCAGAAAATGAAGCTCACTGGGTGCCTTAGGGACAGTTACTGACTCTCAACCTAACCTACCTCACAGGGTTGTTAAGAGGATAAAATGGAGAGAATTACATAAATTACCTTGGGCTGCTTGCATGACAAAAAGGGGTTTATACGTAAATATAATGTAATAATAATATTTTTTTTAAACCAACCAGTTTTGAAACATAATCCACAGCTATTTGCTCAATCTTCTTTTTGCCAACATATTGTAGGTGCCTCATGAAATGATCTTTCAACTGTGCAACCATCTAGAAAAAATAAAGCAATAACTACAATTCTAATATTAATGTTGAAAACAGATAAAGACTAGTTGTAGCAAACTAATAACCATCGATGCCTTTACCAGATGAACATAATAATTAGCATGTTGGCTGTCACTTTCAATTGTGCTATTGTGTTTAATAGGTTCTACTAGGTAAACACCCACAGGATTGCAAGCTAGGCTGCAAATCATAACATTGAAACATCAGAGACAATACTTTTTTCAGCAACTAAAGACTGTGCTGGCATTGAAACAGCAGCAGCAGTAGTTTTACATGGTGCAACATGGAAGTGCTAATAAGAGCCAGGACAGCTTCACTGAATGCATAACAACCCTCTACATGCTACTCCATGTAACCTTTAATAAGAACATTATGGAGATCACTGCCATTCATTTTCAGGAGCAGTTCTTAAAAAAATGACACAAAGAAAAAAATCCAGTTCAGTAATGTTTAAAACAAGGACCCTGTGGTAAAGTCAGATTTACCACTTAAGTCACATGGTCTACAACAGCATCCTACTCACTCCTTTTTGTATATAAACGTTTCCCACTGCCAGAAATGTTTATTCTTAGGCATGTGCAAGCAGAGAAACAAGTTCATGTGGTTTCTCACTTCTACATATTCCTGTGAATGAAAGAACAAATGAAACAAGAGATTTTCTGCACAGCATGCAGACGGAGCGGGGAGAGTTCCCTTGTTCTCACAGGTGTGTATTCTCAGTTCCAGAAAAGTATAGATTAAGGACCAGAACTTCCATATAGAGGAATCCACTTCACAGGATGCTCCCAGCAGGGGGAAGATACAGTGGTATTTTCACAGCTGCCCGCAGGCGAATTTTCAATGTCATGATTACACCCAGATGTTCAGGATATGACCTAACAGCAGATCCATGAGCTAGAATACACACTTTCTATGTGTAGCGATCTACACTCATTGCAGCATCGCTGCTCCGCTGATACAAGGAAGCAGAGCTTCACAAAGAAATGAAATGACAGTCACCGGCATCTGCATGGCTTGTTCACACTTGTTAAGCAATACTGCCAAAGACATACCAGTCCTGTTAGCAATTGCTGCTGGTAATCATCATCTTGGAAAAGAGGAACTAGCCTTTCTTCTGAAATTAAGCATAAGAGAGAGAGAGGGTATGATTTAGGGCCCTTTGGGGGACAAGATCCCCACATTTGCAAAACTTTTAAGTTGGGTGTTACACTTAAACCTCCCAGAGAGCTTCAGCTATCAAACAGTATGAAATGAAATTTTAAAAGTTTGACTGGTTTTGATGACTCAAGATTAAGAATTTTATACAGATCTTCAATGTTGCCTCCTCAAGTCTTGTGGGTAAGCGAGGCAGGAAATATAGAAGGCAAAATTAACCCTTGCAAAAGTGCTGCCAAAGCAACTATTGAAGCAGACGAATACCGTCCTCCTTTTCTGAACTGATATGCTGTGTAGCGAGTTAATAAATATGTCACTTCAGCATCTCCACATGTTGTGGCAGCTTCTGGAAAAGCACACCTAGTTCCCCCTTTTCACACGCTGCATTTGTTATTTACTTCCTCAAAAATGGTAGTGTGCTGATGGGCTGAGAAAGAAGCCACCACCTTTTCCTCACCAGAAGACACGCACTGTTTCAGTCGCAGTCAGTGTCTAGGGAAACCACAGAACTGCCTTTCCCAGACCGGTGCTGCCCTAGCTGTGTCGGGGGCACAGGCTCAGTGTGGCTAAGGAAGGCCGGCATCAAGGGTCCTCTTTCTCCGAAAGCAAACCCAGCCACTGTTTAGGACAAGCCCGGTTAAGGGTGGCCTTCCCAACAAGCCTGAGAAGACAAACCTAGCATGAAGAAACTCTGCTCACCACCATGATCCCTTTAGAGCCAGCAGGCCCACAGGCCTCTCAGAAACAATACAAAGTACTTTCTGTTCTGGACGTGACATTTCTAACTCGCATCATGCACAGAACCCTTGAAGAGAAAAATTAATGACTGAGCTGTAGGATGGCATTTGTTACATCTGAAACAAAACTCTCCTTCTGGCCATTTTGCCCACTCAAGCAAAATGAGCCGTACAGCCGTAGTTTGGGGCCACTGAATTTGACTGGAATCCACAAGAGGTCACTTTACAACAAAACCCTGGTATTTCCAAATACCAACTGGTATTTCAATGCATTTCATGGTGGCTACTGGTGCTTCCATCCTGGGCATGGATAACTGGGAGTTCCATCATAAAATGTCTTTAGAATCTCTATTCCCCCAGCTAACAGCCTACAAGTGCTAGGATGAATTTGTGACAAGTGAGCACAGAGGAGGCTTGATCTTCCTTGTCTTATTTCTTTTGATCTAATGCCATTTCAAACATAAGCAAAGCAAGTATGTCTGCCTACAACTTATTTCCTGCGGCAATAATTCTAACAGGAAAGTGCTTCTCTCAAGAAATCTAGAGCAACATTCCTGCAGTCTAGTGAAAAACTGATCTCTCTCTCTCTCCCTCTCGCTCGCTCTCTCCCTCTCTCGCTCGCTCGCTCTCTCTCTCTCTGACACACACACACACTTTGGCAGTCCTGAATGAGGCACATTATGTCCAAAATGTCAGTCTACAGTGACCAGTGGGAAAGAATTTTGATTCAAAATTAAAATTCCACTACTTGGGTCCATTCAGCAGCAGTGAATGCTAGTCTTACCTGCCTTCCATGTTTTCAACCCAGAAATGACCCTAGGAGAAAAGAGAAATGTTTTTGAAGAGCTTCAAAAGGAGCACAACTAAAGCTGCTGTAGAAAAATGGCATTCGACAGCAACTTACACCACATCCATTAATGTTTGCAATGGAAAATATCAAGAACTGAAGACTTTGGCCAGTGGGAATTACTGGAAATGTTATGCCTGTTATTTGCTATGGCTGGATTCCATAAGGCAAGCATTCAATAGGCATTTCACAAGGAGATGGAGCAGCTCTTTGTTAATCCACAGAGAAGGGCTCGGAGGTAAAGAACCATATTTACATGCATATCTAAGTGCTGCGGTCAGAGAATTCACCCCGTGGGGGCACTTCAGAATTGCATTAGTATTCTGTGGGGTGCAATCAAGGATCTTGAGTTTTACATACTGGGGAGAGGAAAGCTTTGCAGCCAGTGTGGAATGGTGGACTGGGACTTTGGAGATCTGGGTTTTAGTCCCCTCTTGGCTAGGATGCTCCCTGGGTGACTTTGTGCAGTCACTGACTCTCAGCCTAACCTACATCACAGGGTTGGTGTGATGATAAAGTGGAGAAGATAGGTAAGTTGTCTTGGAGTCCCTGAAGAAAAATGGTGGGATAACAAACAAGCAGATGTGTGGCTGAACTTGCAGCAATTCTGTTGTAATTTACGATGTGCTACTCTATGGAAAGAATCCCACATTGAAAAGGAGGTTAGCTGCCCCTAAATTAAAAATAGGATTCTGACAAGAACTTATATTTAGTCTTCACATCTAAGTATGTTCTACAGGGGTGTTCAAAGTGCAAAATAACAGACTGCTATGTGGACAGGTAACTGTACGTAAGTCGGCATCTTGGAGACCCTTTACCAATCCATGGGACAGAAAACTAATCTACATTAGGATTAAGATTATTTTTTAACACTGAAGTAGAACATATAATCTCTTTCCCTGGAATAAACCATGCATCTGTAGGCCCACATGAGCCACAAGACTGCTTAAAGGCATTGCTTTCCCTAAAGTCTGAATGAGTGCCCAGCAATCAATACTAAAGTATTTGTCAATACTAATGTCTTGATCAATACTAAAGTCACTGAGCAATATTAGATCTCTCTCTGCAAATGTTCTCTATTTAGAAAGATCCACTTATAGAACAGAATTTGATCAAAATTGAAAACATAATTGTTTGCAATAGTACACTGTTTGGAATGCAATTAATTCTTGATAAAAAGGAAGCATCATCCAATAAAATGTTAAAGCTGGATATGGAACAAGCTGTATTATAGCCATTCTATCTCAGATGTTCCAGGTGCAGTGGCTTTCTTCCTAAACCAAAGACTCTTGAGAGGTTTGGCCTCAATATCTCCCCTGTGGTTTTCCCTGCTCATCAGACTCTCAGGATATTTCCTATGAATGAACTGGAAAACTCCCTTGTATTTGAAAGGATTAGCAACATTTTTTAATTACAGGATAGTATTTTAAGATGCATCATTTATTATCCACAAGGCCTCAAATTGTTTCCCTTATTGAATAAGAACAATCTGTCTCCTATGCGTATGCCTGGAAAAGCTGACCCAATGGCATCGATGAAACTTTGTGACTTTCTTAGCCAGACTCGCTTAGCCAAGTGCCTGCCCACTCACTTCTTCTGAAACCTTTACAACAATCTTGGACTAAAGGACTGATATTAATAACTTCCTCCAAATGTTATTAGTGGAAGTCCAACCTATCCAAGATGGCAGAACGATGTAGTTAAGTCCTTAGAAGAAAATGGCTTGTGGTGTACCTACATCTTGATCTACCAACACTAAAGAATAAAGGATAATGGAAACACAAGACAAAGTTCTCGGTGGTACATACTGTAGATCCAGCAAGCTTTGGCTGCTACAACTTATCGACCTTCAGTACTGGTGTAGGTTGTGGTCTGATTGGTTCATACCCCCATCTTGGATGGGAACATTCAGTGGTGCAGTAATAATTGAACATGTTTGCTGTTAAATTCATGTCTGGAATTTAACCTATTTAAACTACTTGTAATTCTTAAAGCTGGGCTCCATCATTTTGAATCCAATGATCTGGGATTATTTATTATTACATTTATATTACTTTTTCCTCTTGCAAGGAACCGAGGGCAGCTACCATGGCCCTCTTCCCCTCCATTTTATCTCACAGCAACTCTACAACATAGGCTAGAATAAGTGTTGGTCACCTGGTGAACTTCATGTCTGAATAAGGACTAAAATCCAGATCTCCTCACACCAATTAGATTCCCACAAAAGACTTACTTAAGCAATTATATACAGCAGCTAAGTCAAGCATAGAACATAACTAAAAGACTTGAAAGTAGCCAAACAATAGATCTGGGGGTGGGGGAGGGAAAACTATGTTTATATACAAATTTACTCAGCAAGTGCAATAAGCAAGAAATCCCAATTTTGAAAGCATACTATAGTATAATTTGTATTTCCTATATGTGAGCCCTTCAAGTTTCTGGTCAAATTCCAATCAAGTAATGATGCTTATATTTAATGGCATCTGATTAATAAAGCACCCACGTGGGGCTACCCTTGAAGACGGTCTGGATACTTCAATTGGTGCAGAATAGAGCTGCCAGGTTGTTCTCATATAACCCCAGTTCTCTGCCAGCTCCACTGGCTCCCAGTTGAAGTCCGGGCCCAATTCAAGGTGTTGGTTATGACCTATAAAGCCCTAAATGGCTTGGGACCTGGATATCTAAAGGAACACCTACACCCATATATGCCTTTGAGATCAGCAACGGATGCCCTTCTCCGGGAACCCTCTGTGAATGATATTAGGAGGGTGAGTACCCGGAGGAGGGCTTTCTCTACGGTGGCACCCCACCTATGGAATGCACTCCCCAGAGAGGTCCACCTGCCACCATCATTATTTGTTTTTCAGCGCCAGGCTAAGACCTTTTTATTTAAAACTTATTTTAATTGCTAAATTATTGAATTAATTAGGATTTTAAAATTAGCCGAGAATGCACCGGGGGTTTAAAAATGTCTTTTCTTTTAAATTGTTATAGTACTATTATTTATGTATGTTTTTATGTATTCTTTGTGAGCCGCCCTGAGGCTTTGTTGCGATGGGGGTGGCATAGAAATGTTTTAAATAAATATTGGGATAGGAGCTGATTATGGTGTAGTAGAAAAGGACAAGAGACAGAGGCTTGCAAAAGGTTAACTAAAGCTGGATAAAGGTCACACACTTGGCCTGGATAACCTCTGCCTAGTAACAAATTGGTACTAATAACATTCAGCTGGAGCATTCTAGGACAGAAGTCCATGAGGCTGGCTCCATAAAACACAGCCACTTTGTGTAGAACAGAGCCAGAGCGGCACACAGGGCCCAGGCCCAAGAGACTCATCCAACAGTAGTCAAGACTGGTTCTGAATGCTCCCAAAAGATAGCCTGGCCTTCGAAATGAAAACTTTCAGCTGGCCAAACCTTAGCCAATTGCTTAGTATGTCAGTAGTTAATACAGTTCACTTCAACAAGTATATACCAAGTATATTTGAGTTTCAAAGAGACACTATCACGAATGACCACAGAACAACCTCTTACTTTGCTTGCATATGGCTGTCTTTAAAAGGACCTTTAGAAGATCTTTCATCCATGAGTGTGTTAGTACTGCAAGCTATGCTTTTTCTGTATTGGCATCAGGTCACATTATACTAGCCATGTTAGTGAAAATGACTTGCATGTGGCAAGAGAGCCCTGGCTCAGGCTGAAGGCATCGATCTAGTTATTAGGCGAATCTCTACCATCACAGTGACCAAATTCGCAGGACTGGGGAAGAAAACCATGGCGGCTGACAGAAATACAAAGCAGGGATGAAGACACTCCATGTGATGGCAGAAATCCTCACGGTAAGAAGTTCTGCATGTTACAGGTGAGGAATGGATCATTTGCCATGAGGAGTCATTTGCTATTGCTAGGGGAGTCTACAAAATCTTTTCCTGTCATCTGACAGGGCTTGAGAACACATGGCCCTCGAGATGTTTTGGACTATAACTCCCATCAGCTTGAGTCTGTTAAGGGATTATGTGAGCTACGGTAGAATAACATGGAGAGCCAAGTGTTTTCCACACTTGCCTTTAATGCAGTTGGTTTCCTGCCTTGGGAGATACTCGCTGAAAAGATTTATAAATCTCTTCCAAACTCATTTGCGGTCATAATATGGCTATAATCCAGTAACAGATTCCTAAACACTGTGAACTCTCTTAGCATTTAAAGACACTAAAGATCACAACACACTGAAAACAAGCTGTTCTCTTAAAATGCAGCCTTTCATATAATCCAAACTAGGAAGAATATCTTAAAAGGAAACTTACCGTTTTGCATGGACAAATATATTTTTCATATCTGTTGTTCTTTCTTCAGTAGTCTAACACAAAATGTAAATTATCTGAACTGAGAATGTTATAAAATGCAGCCAAATTTATTCTATCAGCTTCTAATAAGAACTATGGTCACTACAGAATACAGTCAGATTATAAACAAATGCCTCCAAGTCTACATCAAAAATAGTGGAACTGATGCAGGGAAAAGGCAAGATCTCTTCTTTTCAGAATACAGGTGGGGCCAGCATAGATGCAACAGGGAAACCATGACTTGCTGTTCTGTCTCTCCTCTCCTCTCCTTTAAATGGAAATGTCCGAACAAGTTAGGATCTGAGACAATAGTCTGACTCTGACTTGTTCTAACAAACTATAGTTTAAACAAGCCACAGCTGATCAACTATATGAAGCTAGATGTACAAAGCCCGTATTGGCTTCCTGAAGTCTCTGTCAACCACACTGGATTAAAGTATCCCACATGTTTAGACTGAAGACAACCAAAGTACTTAAATAGAATCCCTACTCCCAAGATACTGTATTTCTGAATAAGTTATAAGAATTATCAAGATATTGCTGTCTATCATTTTTACACTGGGTGATAAACTTTTTTACACGCACACATATGCAACCTATCAATCAAAATGGTGTGTCTACAATCATGCTGTCAAACTTCCCCTTTCAGCTAAAAATAAACAGAAATTCTATCCTTTCATTATACAATGTTTGCAGATCAGCACAGTGTAAAGGGAACACTGGTTTTAGTTTTCCCAAGAGATGTTCCGAAGTTTTGATACAGCCACCTTTTCTTCCTCAATACCATCATGGTTGTTGTTTCTGTTGTGGTCGTGATTCTAATATCTCCAGTAGCAGGTTGGAGTGAACAATTCTGTGCAGTTTAGTCAGTTTGCAAATACATCTACATATTTAAGAACATGACATTAATTCTAGAAGTACATTTACCTCATCTAAGAGCAGCTTATCCCATTCCTGCTTAAGCTCCTTGCAGTTGAAATGCAAGTGTGGCTCAGCGCATTTCACACATTCCAAGCTCAAATTTAACTTCTCCCAAAAGCCTCTGCAATGTTGTACCTCAAATAATCGAGAAGGAAAAAGAGGGAGGCAAAGTTGTTTGTTAAACATATGCGTATGCAAGTTTTTGTCTCTCTTGTAACAAAACATACACAAAACAAGGTTATGACAAATGCAGAGTCCAAGATCAGCAACTGGGGAATTTTAAAATGTTTTAAATGGGAGAAAAGGGATAGTTCACCCCCTACACACCAGCTTTTAGTGTAGCTTCAAAACTTGCAAGTTTAAATTAAGAACATGCAATAGCCATTTTATTTCTGAAGCCCTGAGAGTATAGGAAGTATCTCCTGAGATAACAGTAAGTTGTGGAAGTATTAGACAATTAACTCTGCTTGGTATTTTAATAATTAGACACACACTGAGAGTTTTCGCATCAGTATGCATTTTGTCCCCTGCCCCGAATATTAGATGATCTTTGAACAAGTTCCTGTAGAACCACTATGTTGATTAAAACATGCACATGGATTTTG